>NW_013665683.1:839638-843270 GCF_000517525.1 Limulus polyphemus
CTGATGATGACAAAACCTTGTCGAAACGTTTTACATTTGCTGTTATGTTAAACTTATATTAAAGTTTTTCTTCATTAAAGTTCAAGCCGTCTCCAGCCATTATTATTTTCAAAGTGGGTTCCTCATCATCGAATACCACCTACTTATTTTAAAGATAATTTTTTTAGTTCATGTAACAAAACGTTTTGGAAAATATTTTTAGATAATTGTTTGACAATATGGAAAGATACTTAAGATATTGATAAGTTTGTTGGAATTTTAAACTTGATGAACAAGGAGATTAAGATTAAGTTGGAAAAAAAAAAAGAAAGCCTTGTCCCTTTTAAATGTGGTGGTGGTGTTTCACCAGAAAGGGAGATTGTAATTGACATTTTTATAAACCCACAAACACTCATCAATATGTAAATTTTTTAAGTAATCATTCCAAACATAAAAAATTAAATTTCCCTATAAATTGTGCAAGTAGACTATATCATTTGGTTTCCAATTATGGTTTAAATTAAAGTTAACAGACTATAAGAACTAAAAGAAATTATTAGTTCAGTGTCACTATTCAGAAAATGCTATTTTAAGAGGTTTGAAAATAGCTAAAAATATCTTTTTTAAAATAACAAATATTTAAACGGATATATTAGTAAACATAAAGAGAATATTACACCTTTTGTTGTGACTCATTGTTCAAATATACATATTGATAATCCATTTGTTAATATACTATTAAAACAAATAGTAGATAAAAAAACTGAAAGACGTATTCAAAAGAGAATAAAAGTATTTTATCAAAAGACAATCTAAAACTTTGTATAGATTACTAAATAAACCTAAAGAAAGAGATTTTTCTAAGGAAGGTATTTTCAGTTGTGAAAGAAAAACTGTGTTTTAGGTAATTTAGATCACATGAAAACTGCAAAACCATAAAGAACAATGATAAAGCTATTTTGTTTTTCATTAATAACTAATTTAATTGCAATTCTAAGAACATAATACATCTTTTAAATGTATAAATTGAGGTGAGTTCTATGTTAGTAAAACAGATAATTTAAGATTAAGGGCAACTTTAAATAAATTATGTTTTAGATGTCCTGTAAAAAGCCCACTGAATGCTGCAAACATTTTAATGAATTTATTTTGAGAAAATTTAATACTCTAAAAGAATCATGTTTTTCCATTTTCCTTTTTTTGGCATGTACTGTAAAAAATAAAGTATTATATTTCAAACATATTTCATAATTTTTTTGATGCCACTTTAATTAGATAGAAGTAAGAAGGCAGGATTAGTAGTGGTTGTGTAAAGTTGGTTGGAACTGTGAAAACATAAAAAGAACAATAAAGTAAGTAAGATGTATAAATTGCATTTCTAAAATAACAAGAGAATGTATAGTAGAATAATATTTTGAAAAAAGGAATATAAAAAAGAATAGTATATTGGATAAGCTTTACCTAATTTCATTTATTCTTGAGCATATTTTGATGTACTTATTTTATACAACATTACAAGAAATGTATTATATGTTTGTACATTTGGAAAACATACTTATTTAATTTAGGTTATTTATGTTTGTTTGAAAAATATTTGAACGTTTTTATTATAGACTATCTGTAAAATTACATCCTGAAAAGTAACCTACAAAGTCACAAAACTGGTCGAAGAAATTAATAAAGGAGAGAAAAACAGAAGTCTAATATGCTAATGCTTTGTTAAAAGGGTTTACAAATACATTTTAAGGAAGTTCTTTGTGCTTCAGTCTTCACAGGTGTAATAGACATAATATGCATACCATTATAATTGTTAAACAGTAGGCTAAAATACAATGAAAAAGTACTACTATTAATATTTTATACTATAGTATAGTTAATAACTTTTACAAATGCTGTGATACTATCATATAGGGTATGATGATATCACAGCAGTTACTGAATTAGGTTACTGCAACTGTTTATAAAATTATAGAAGTAAATTCTAATGTGTTAGCATTAGCTGTGTTACTTGTATGTTAAATTAAGTTTACTATTGCATATCATTAATGATTAACGTTAGCCCTACTCATATTAATTTCAATTTCACATTACTTTAAAACGTAATTATTACACCATTTGAATGAAGTCTTAACCAATAATGGCTGGAGACGGCTTGAATGGGTAATGAAGAAAAATTTTAATATAAGTTTAACATAACAGCAAACGGACAAGGTTTGGTCATCATCAGGTATGAAACCTTGTCGAAACGTTGTACATTTGCTGTTATGTTAAACTTATATTAAAATTTTTCTTCATTACCCATTCTAGCCGTCTCCAGCCATTATAAGTCTCAAAGTGGGTTCCTCGTCATCGAATTTGAAGTCTTAACCAGTTAATGTGGGTACGTTCAGATAGGTTTATAGTTTACCATTGGCTTTAAAACAAAGTTAAACAAAATATATTTTAAAATACCATTGTCTTCCTTCTAGAAAATTCCTGATAATAGTTCGACAACTTTGCTAATATTAATATTACTACTACTAGCACTATAAAAAAGTCAGAAAACTCAAGCCTAACGTTAGTATTACTGCGATGACAACGCTGGTTCGACAGTACTAACACCACCTAAAAGATTTTTTGTTGGATATTTAGAATATTATTAAGAAATGGAATCAATGTTTTATTTTTTATTTCATTTTTAAAACTTATTTGAAAGGACATCTAAGATTGTGGTTTCAAATTAGTAAGCTGAATGCATATACGATTTGTGTTGTAAAGTAGGTATAAAACTGGCATAGTGATCTCCCGTAAATACTCGAGTATAGCGCGCAATTTTTTTCCAAAAGTTTTGGGCTCAAATATGAAGTGTACACTATTATAGCGGGTAGGCAAACAACGATTTGTAAGCATAAGAAACAGTTTTATTGATGGTGGAACATACTAAATGTTTGGAGAGAACACTGGTCTTTCTTCTTCAGACCTGAAGAAAGCGAATGTTATGGTTGTAGCCCATTTATAACTTAGAAAATGAATGTGTCTTTAATCGAGTAATTCAATGCAATTTTTTAAACTTTCAGTACGGATAAGCTATACTTCATTAGACGTTCCACTTCAAAAGGGGGATTTAGCTGTTTTGGTATTCTTAGGTTAACTGAATTCCTCAAAGAGTGTTAGTTAGATCTACTTTATAAAGGGAAGGTCGGCAGGATAGATTACGGAGTAAATATGAATTTAACAAATTTAACCGAGTTCAAATAAAGAAATATACTGAGATGAAACAGTGCTATACAAAGTGAAACTAATCTTTATTTAAACCAATGGACAAAGACAATATGCGTGCTTGCTTTTTGATACTGGATAGTCACCTGCTACTAGACTTATGAATAAATCAACCGATTTACTTCCTTCAAGATGTCTTCCCATATAATGACTCCCTAGAGATCTTGTGTAGTAATGTTCAAATCTAACATTTATTACTTAATGTAAAACGTTGGCTGTACCCATAGTAACTAGCTCTACCCACGTCACTGATCATTCTCATTCAACATAGGAGAGGCCATAACATCGTGATATCATCTGCTTTTTCAGTGAAAGACAATAATATCATTGACCTTCTTGCATAATATTGTTACGACAGCGGAAGTCACGTGACGCTAGTAACACGTCATGATATT
>NW_013665683.1:843280-852393 GCF_000517525.1 Limulus polyphemus
TGCTCGAGTGTTTACTGGATGTGCGGTATTCTAGTATATAAGACCGCCAAGAAGTGACGGCAACAGTGGGATTGAATTGCAGATAGAGATAGAGACGGACAATTGAGTCAAGCGCGTGAATCAGTCATTGTGAATTATAGCGTTTGTTTAAGTTAACTGACTGTAGGAATTAAGTGTATTGCAAAGTTGCATTGAGAAAGAATAAACTAGTTTTATTTAAAGAAGGACTTGTATTGCTGAAGTTTTTCGAAAAGTATTTCTACGGAAAATTAACAAACGAACAGAGACGTAACAATATGCAGCATAAAGAAACATTCTCTGTAGGCAGAGGGCTATATCTAAAGAACAACAAAGAAATAAGGGTAATTAGAATAAATTATGTTTAAAGTTTTTTTTGGACCGCATGTTATGTAAAAACTGCATGGACTCGGAATAAAATAATTTTTTGAAAATTTCTACATTAAAGCAAGAAAGAAAAAAATGCATGGTATGTTTTCATACCACAATTTTCTTCTCTTTATGTTTCAGGCTTATCTGACAATTAACTTTAAACTTGCGACATGGTCAAAAGCACATTCATTTTCTACTTTCTATTCCTCTTGTAAACGTTTCCACAAAATATGGACAACATAACTCTCAAACAAAGAGCTACAATTCAAACATAAACAGTCACGAACCCTTTATTTCAAAATATACTGTAATGCACAATGAAGAAAAAGAAAAGCCTTGTTAATATATTAATGGAAAAAATGAAACACTTTTAAGCAATAAAGTTAAACTATGACAAGATATATATATATTACATCAATTTTATATAGATGGTCAAACCAGCACTATATAACACTGATGGGCATTGAAGGAAGGTACATGTTAAGAACAATTTTAGCAAAGAATATCTACCTCTTAAAGCTGGCCAACGTAGTTGTTTGTATATCATACTTAGTTTTGATTAAGGCCCTTTAGGTGTCAGCCATCTCAGCCCACAAATGGCACACCTTTTTCTTAAAGCATGACAGAGATGTTATTCTTGACCATCCATATCCAGGCGATTGAGAGATGAACCAAACACAGAAGAGAACTACTGGCCAGTCATCTCCAACATGCTGGTTAAACCAAGCCTGCAAGTAGCTCAACTACAGGTAACCACTCCTAATCCAACAATGGCACCCATGAAACAGATGTTTGTGATACTAACTACATGCAAGTTCTAGCTCATGGTGTATCTTGTCAGAGGGTGCCTGACGCCCAAGCAGTGCAGGTGCCAGATGTGTACATGTCTCTTGTGAGACTATTACATTCCTAAACCTAAAATACTTTTCTGGAGCTACAGTATTCTCAAATAAGTGCTGGGTGTATCTTAGCAAGCTGTTACCGAAAGTTCACGCAGAAACCATGGTCATACAAGCAGTAATGGCAGGAATCAATAAGGTGAACATTGGTGTACTATATCCACCACCACTATTCTCTCTACCACCAAGATGATCCAAGGAGCCTCCACCTCGATGACATTCAAGCTACCAATTCTCAAGAGGTCCCATGACCAGACAGCCAAGAGTAGATTTCCTGCTCACTCTGCCAATCATCATCACCCATCAACATTCTACATCAGATCCCAATATTGAAATGGCATTGTCACGAGGTAGCCACAAAGTATAGTGAGACTTGGGCCCTGTACAACGGGGAGGAGGACCAGCTCAGACAATAACCAACACAATCATCCCAGCAAGAGGAAAAAGTCTGTCAGATGTGGACTACGCTGACCCATAAGATCATCAGGGTGACCACTGTGGCCAGTAAGTGATCGTCCACCATTTCAGAGGATTTGTTATTGAGTTTGAGGTGAGAGCAAGTGAAATCAGGCCTCGCAGCTACCATAACTATGTGTATATTTGGCACATTTTTTGCATTTTAGTGTATATTTTTATACCGTATATGTAACTCTGTGTGCTAAAGTGCATGTTTTGTAGAAAATATTTATCTGCATTTTGTATTCTTTTTCTACTTATTATTTAATTTTTTTTCTACTTTCGTTTTCTTTACTTTTTATTATTTTTGAAAAGTAATACTAGTCAACTTCTACATATTTCGCTATGAATTGTAATGCGTTTTGGTTTTCTGCTTTAGAATTATTAATTTTCCAGTGTATCTCTTGTAGTTTTTATGACTATGATTATACTGTATGTTAAAACCGTTTGTTTTCCTTATTTTATAACTGTTATTGTATAATGTGTTAAATAGCTCATTTTTATATAATGTTTGGATCTTAGTATGTTGTGATATTTTTTTGGATATGGCTTATTTTGTACTATGATTTTATGTAAAGGGGTAATAGTATGTTTTAATTTTATTTTACACTTCATTTTAATGAATTTTGTTTGAATTTAAAGATTATTTTGATAAGTTTTACTATATTCTAATATGCTTTTTTAAGAGTGCCTTTGCTAATGTATATATATTTTATATAATAGTTCATTTTCTAGCAATGCTGTTGTTTGGTGTTCTATATTTCATTATTATTATGTGAAAATTGATATTTTATTTTGCACTTTTGTTTGTGTAAGGGGTTTATTTCGTATTTTGTATTTTAAGTCAAAAGTTTTTAAGTTATTGTATCTGTGTTAACGGATGATTTACTATGTATTATTACTTTGTGAAATCATTAGTTGTCGAAATTTATCTTTTGGTTGTTTTTAGTTTTGTTTACTTTTAGCACAAACTACACAAAGAGCTATTTCTGCTCTGTTCATCATGGGTATCGAAACCTGTCTTTTTAGAGAGATAAGTCTGCAGACTAACCACTGAGCCACTAGTGTAGGAGGGGGTCGTTTTATCATTGTTAAAAGACATTTTGTTCTATGTCACATACTCATTGAACTGTATCTGATGTTGTAAAATTATATATACAAAAGCATTGTTGGGGGTTTTATTTGTAATCTGAATATTTTTTTTTAAAGGGCTGTGTCATTTATGTTGCCATGTAAGTAGTTTTACAGAGACAAGAAAAAGTCACATCACTTCTTGACTTATGCACTTTGTCAGATTTTTAAGGATATGGGGCTAGGATCATTTACAGTAGGTGTTTGTTACTTGTTGGTGATAAATTCAAACAATAAACGGACAGCACACAATCCACTTGCTTTAAAATAATATATTCAAAACAAGTTAAATGTATGTACAAAAATTATTTACACGATACGATATCACACTTGTATCTAAAACTCTAAATAATTATCTTTTCTTGTCAAAAGTCCACACAGGCTGATTCAATTACTTTAGAATCTAATTGATAAGACGATTTCTTTTTCTCCACTCTTATCACAATGGTATAAGTGAGTAATTCACTTATGTTACCCCATGGGTTACCACAGTTGTATCCTGAACTTTAAATAATTGTCTCTTTTTTTGTCAAAGTCCACACAAACAGGTTCAATTACTTTAGAACACCCTTTGACCAATCAAATTATTCTCCTTATCTCTATTAAACTGTGAACCTCACTTTAAATATTGCCCATTATCGCTAAGCAAAAATCACGCAATCTAATTTCACTTCCACTAACTTTATGTTTTTTCACTGAACATTATTTGACTTTTCTGACTTAACTTCTTTAGAAGTCATCCGTCATAGCTAAATTGCAAATCACTCAGTCTAGATCTGTTTAATTATCTTCCACTTAACTTGACTTTTCTATACTAAACTTGCACTCACTATTCATCTGTATATATACTCTATTCACTGAGACCTCGAACTTTTTATAAACTACACGACGCTATAATGGAATAATACTCACTTACAGTAACGAGAAAAATACCGAAAATTCGAGCAATGTGACGTCAACAATATTACCAAAGCCTAATACAACAATCTAACTGCATACACAACTTAAGACTCGTACATAGTTACATAACAAAATTTTTCACAACTAATGCTTTTATAACAATCAACCTTCAAAACTCCTGTCATGAAAACTAGACAATAATTAAATATTAGATCACAAAACAATCTTAATAATAAAGCTTACACCAAACAGTCTTGTATATCCAATACACATATAAATTTGATTGGTTTTAAGTTTAGAACTAGGGATGACTGTGACAGTGTGAAAAGAGGTGGCGGTAATATGCAGGCACACAATATGTCCCCCCTTATTTTAATGTAGAAACCGTTCCAAATTATTTCATTATTTCAGGTATAAACAATTTTCACAAAAACATTGATCAAGAAAGTCAATGAGTTCCTTCTGCTATAGCTCACTATTGTTCGGTGTCATTGACTTAATGTATCACCATTGCTTTCCAATACAAAATATTTTTGTAAAATTTTAAGTACTGTGTGTGAATTTAAATACTGCCCTCTTCCAGTAGTATGTCAAATGGTGTCTTGAGGCTACAATCTCCATTATGCTCATTACCACATGAGCAACATTCATGTGGTTATTTAAGAGCCCTGGGAAAATATAGCATTGTGGTTTCGTGTATATATAATGCCGTGTTTTCTCAGTATAAGACAAATTTAAGAACAACTTTGAAAGTTTACAACAAGATCTTCAACTTCAAGAAAGAGAGCTCTCTACAGTAAACGGACTAGCTTTCACTCACAAAATACACGTTGCTTTATAGTATTCTTGAATAAAGATAGTTTCTATCTTTTTCTCACGTTCAGCTAATTTGAATTTACTTCAGAACGTAGTTAGTTCAAAAAAAAGTTACGAATTCGGAAAGAACATCTGAAATTAACTGTAGTTTTATTTGTTTAAAACTATTTATTTAATTAAGAAGTTGCGAATTCGGAAAGGAGACTAGAAAACCATTTCTAGTTTTATTTCTTTAAAACTAAAGACATTCTGTCTACTCTTCTTCTTAAAGGATCGTCTACAAATAACTTATGGTAACTGTAAAGCCATCAATATTGGCAAAAACAAAACGCCAATCAAAAATACGTGCCTATGAACAAATAAGAGTTTCAAGAAGAACTGGTCAACCATTCCTAACTCCACGTGTTTCCCCCATTCGCACACACTGTTAAATTAGTAAACACTTTTCATCTACTGATAATTTCAAAATTTTAATCTTACTGTGAAACTTGTGTCTAGTATCTTTCCTTAGTTCAGTCAGTCAGAATTAGGTTTACCTTCATAATACACTTCTTACAAACCTTACTGTTAGAGATGTTATTACCTGTAACTTTTCAATGTACCAGAGAAAACCACAGCATAAGCGACTACCTGAAATGCTAAATATTTTGGGGTGTCAATTTTTGAAGGCAAAAAATCAATTGAAAATAATTTTCAAATACTACTTGAAATTTCACATAAATTTCAATCTTAAATTCATTTAAATTTAGTAGGAAATAACATTATTTGCAATGAATGTTTTATTGTGTGCGAGTTTGGTTTCATCAATAAAGTCACAATATGAAATGTGCACTTTTTAAAACTAATGGTTTGTCAGTTACCAAAACTGGTAAGGGCCTGGCATGCCCTGGAGGTCAGGGCACTCGACTCCCATTGTGCTGGTAGGGTGATTAAAAACCTTAATTGAACATGCCCATACTTTCAGCCTTGTGAACGTTATAATATGACAGTCAATCCCAATAATTGGCAAAAAAAATTGCTCGAGAATTGTTGGTGGGTGGTGTTGACCAGCTGCCTCATCTTTAGTTAAAAATTATAGATGGTAGCACAGATAGCTCTCAAGTGGCTTTGGGTAAAATTCAGTTCCATGTTTTGCTTGATTGAAGAACAATTTAAGCACATAAAGTTTTGGCTCATTAATATTTAGAGCAGCTTATTATCATGAAAATACTCATATAAATGTTATTACTGTGAATTAATTTTAGCTGTCTTAGCACACAAACACTGACATTATCTTCTTTGGATGAAGTGTTATTTTTTCGGAAGTTATTCTTCTTCTGCACAATAACTACAAAATGATTATAATCAGAGCCTCCAAATATGGCACATAAATATTGTGAAAACTGAAAATGTATTGTTATTCAGTGTAGTAAGTAAAATGCTCACTTTTTTAAAGCATATCTTTGTTTGAGCCTGCTGTGATATATAAACATAAAATGAGTTTACTATCTTCTTGTGTTATTATTTTATTATCCCAAGTTTGTTAGTTATTTCTGAGTATGTGCAATTTCACAAAATACACGTGATCAAGAAGGTGGATATCGTTTTAGATGCCTTTGTTCTCTTGTCATTATATTAAGGTCACACCTGTTCTGTCCATGGACAGACAGAGTGAGGAAGTCTGCAAGTCTGTAAGTCTGTGTAGGATGACCAGACCTTCTCCAACTAATATAAACTATCCCCAGCTCTGGCTGAAACCACCCAAGTATACCAAGGAGAGACTAAAGGTACCATTGGTGAACAACATCCATCAACAGGAGCTAATTCATCAGTAGGTGAGAATATATGGACCAGATAGTGATGTAGGTGAATCATGTGATAATAGTGAATTTCTCTGAGTTAAGATCTATCTTGATATGGCATTCATAGATTATAGAAGAATCTGGAGTTTCACAGTTGCCATCAATGGACGAGCTGTTGATGGCAACTTATTGAACTACCACCCTGGACCAGGAATCAATTACCTGTACAAGAATCAAAGTTCCAAAAAGTGTCTTGGTCAGCTAATGGCTGAAAAAAGTCATGCAGGAGAGGTTCTAGCAATGACCACAGTTTTCTGTGAGCGAGGCAAAACAAATCCCCCCGGCCTTCTAGGGTGCAGGGAAGGAAGATTTGGATCCTTTCCTGAAACGTTTCATTTAGGTAAGTGCTTGAAAATGCTGGTCTCCAGAATATCTGTATAACACCTAATCTCGAGTCAACATGGTTTGGCCTTAGACTCCATTGAGAAATTGAGTAAGGCACACATTTGGGACTCAATAAAAGTTGTTGCCAAGTTGTGCCAAAGGTTTGATCTGTTAGATAATTGAGTATTTCATTGGTCCAAGTTCAAGGCTCAAATAAAGGGGTACCATGGAAAGCTTGGTCATCTATACAGTTGATCTTAGGCATTTGCTCATTAAAGCTTTCCACGCAATGGCTTGGGCAAATCGTAAGGATAAGTTTGTGGAAGAGTCACCCAATGAAACGATGAGGCACCACCTGGGTGTAAAAGATCTCTTTTTTTCCTTACTGAGGAAGTTTCTGTGGTAATGTGGTATGATGTGTTAACTTTGAATTAGAAACAAGAGAGGAAGAATCCTACACTGGTAGCTACATTGGCTATAAGTCAAACCAATAATCCTACCTAGGTAATCATGTCACGTCAACCTTGAGCCCATTTGAAGGTTAACCAACCATACATCCTGGTGCTGGAATGCAACTACAATGCTACCCAGTAAGTAGATAGGACTATCCTGGTCATGTCATTGTTTACATAAGATAGCCCAGTCTTCCAATAGGAGAGGAGCAAAGCATTTGCTTTTCCTCTGGAGCATTGAGTCATTTTCAAGTGAACTGTCTATATTAGCCGAGCAACAAGGTATGCAAGGCTATTGGCTTTTGTTGATGGCTCAGCAGGTGCAAGAGAGCTAATAGCAGGGGTGAGCAATACTGCTATAGCTCTGGGAAATTAATGCAGCCCTAGTCAGACCTGGCCACCCACTTGAAGGAGTGCAATGGACAGGTTGCACCAAAATATTTGGTGGTCAGCCCATCTCTCCCAGGGCTAAGCGGATATTGGTATATGCTTGTCAGAGTATGATGGCAAGAGATAGAGCTCCTGGTTGATACAAGAGCAGTCAGAACACTGATGGATCTCACAGTATATCAAATGATTTGAGAGAAACCACCACTAAGGCCAGTCAACACAAAATTTTAATGATAAATGGACATATACTAGATGTGAATAGAAAGGAAACTCTAGTTATATCTCGGAGGCATCATTCACAGAATGAAGGTAGTAGTCGCCAACCTTGAATCTGTCATCAACATCTTTGGGGTGAACAAACTGCAGAGCTTATCAGCCAGTTCTACCTGTGCAACAGGTGAACTGATTTTCTATGGGAGAGTTATCTAATGCTAGCCAAAACAAATCTAGGAACAGTGAACTGCACGAGTATATATGGGAGAGGAAGTCATATTACACCAATGTTTACAAGTAATATTCTGTAGTTTACTATGGACAAAGTCTATTCTGTTTGTGCTATGTAATGCAGTTTTTAGCCCATGCATGAAATAAATTGTTTCTTGTCCAGAAAGTAAGAAGCATTAGACTGGGCAGTTATTTGTCCAAGAAGAGATGAAATCCCATTGTAGATCTGGAATTATGGATGATTAGGCGAAATTAAAGTAACTGGGGTAGCAGTACCATTTTGGTTGCATCTGTTTCACTGTGTTCAAAAGCAAGCACCTGGTTACCAACAAATCTGAGATCGCTAGTTGATAATTTTGCAGACAATATAGACGAGAGTAGACCTAAGACTGCTTTCAGCAAGATAAATATTTTATGTGGAATTTGCATCATTTTATTCAGTTTGTGTAACACACCTGCCACTTTCAAAGGGCTGCAATGGAAGAAGTGCCTAATTCATGATAATGATGTATTAGTGTTTGAATGCAAATTTGAGTCTGCAATTGAGAACCTGAAAATGATATTCTAGTGGACTAAAAAGGCAGGCTTAGAACTGAAACCAGGAAAATATATATGGAAGTGGAATTTTGTAGCCATGTGATGGGTAGAGATGGAATATCCACAGATTCTTCAAAAATTGCAGCAATGTAAGACTGGCCTCAACCTAGGACGAAGTGAGAAGTCCACATTTTCCTAGATTTTGACTCTATAAAATTGAGATGAACATAGAATGAGGAATGTGAGTAAGTACTGCAGTTCCTGAAGTATGCTTGAGTAGAAGCCTTAGTGTTGATATATCCACGACAGAACTATGAGTTTTTGTTGGACAGAACACCAGTGATAGTGAAGATGTAGCAGTGTTATCACAGTTTCAGGATAAAGTAAAATGTTTGATCATGTATGCTAGTTGCATGCTTAAAGCAGATAATGTATGACTAAGAAATAATTGCTCATAATTGTGGTCTTCATGAAAAATTAATGCTGTTGCGTCAGCGAGGTCACGTGACTAGTGTCACGCCACGTTTTCTAGA
>NW_013665683.1:853393-870928 GCF_000517525.1 Limulus polyphemus
TTTTGATTTGGACCTGAAATAAATATACCAGTTTTGAAGTCTATCAAGAACATTTTGACATGTTCTGCTTCCTGAAACGTATCATTGACCTGACGGACTCATTCATTTTCTGAAAATATTATATTAAATTCTGCATCCTCAGTCATATTTAAGCTTATGGAGAATAAGCAAAATAAACAATTGACTTATTTTTTCTGTTATCTATAACCTTCTAAAAGCATTACTGATTTTCTGTTCATCAGTTTGTTTGTTTGTTTTGAATTTCGCTCAAAGCTACACGAGGGCTATCTGCGCTAGCCGTCCCTAATTTAGCAGTGTAAGACTAGAGGGAAGGCAGCTAGTCATCACCACCCACCGCCAACTCTTGGGCTACTCTTTTACCAACGAATAGTGGGATTGACCGTCATATTATAACGCCCTCACGGCTGAAAAGACGAGCATGTTTGGTGTGACGGGGATTCGAACCCGCGACCCTCAGATTGCGAGTCGAGCGCCTTAACCACCGGGCCATGCCGGGCCCTGTTCACCCGAGTAATATTTAGGTACACTGATGTCCAACAGAAAAAAAACAACAAAAGTTCCCGCAAAGCGCAGATTTAAGATTGTTAACCGATGAACACAGTAAAGAAATACAAACAAACATTAGTGTAGTTTGAAACACAAAAATCGTTTATTTTATGTACACAGTGTTATGTTACTAATGTGACAAGGTTCTATTTCCATTTCGTTTGACTGCTGTGGTCGATGAAAGCGAAATTTAGAGGCAAGATGAATTAAAATCAAGAAATAAAATTTTGGAAATACCTAACTTAAATACCCTATTGAAACAAAGAAAGTCAGATATCTCACAAGTTCACAAGTGACATATTTCAATTAAAGTTTTCTACACGCAATATTAAGTCCAGTCAGGTGTACAGATTTCTTTATTATACATATATGCTAGTTTGAGACTAAAATTGCAGTATGTAGTCCCTGTGCTAAAGGATTAGCATGCGTTTGCGACCTGGAGACATTCGGTAAACGTGGGTGTGATTAACTATATGCTTGTTTGTTTGTAATTATGCACAAAGCTACACAATGGGCTATCTGTGCTATGCCCAGTACGGGTATCGAAATCCGGTTTCTAGCGTTGTAAGTCCGCAGACATACAGCTGTGCCACTGGGGGGCTAACTATATGTAGAAACTGCATGGAAGTTTAGAAAATTATTACTTGAATATACCCGAATATGAATATATTCTATAGAAATTATGGAAGGATGAAACTCATGTCTATTTCAGTCATTACATCAGTAACAGCTATGAACAATTGTCAAAATAGGTAGCTGAATTTCCAAGGAAGGCTTAGTTCTTTATAATTAAAATGAAAGAAATTACATATTAGATTCTGTAAATATAAGGTTATAAATCTTTAGTTTGGAAATTTTGAAAATGTTGCAATTCATTCAAGTTTTATGAGAATGGAAGATATTGACTTTTTTTAGAACTTCTATTTTCTCGTGTTTCATGACTTTCTTGCGAGATGTAACGAGATTTAACACGTGTATTTAATAACGTTAGAGGTGCGTAATTATGGAATATCTCGTTCCGGGAATTCAGTGAATGATTATTAAAAAATTATCGTATTTTTATAAATTGGCATTTGTTGTGTTTTTGGGATAAGCCCTATTTTCGGCATTACTGGCCAAACTTCAATCAGTCAGTTGGCAGATTCTGTTTTAGGTAAGATTGATGAAAATATTTTATCCTTTCTCGTTGACGTTCATATTAATTGTTAGTATTACTGTTAGGTTTAGAGTAACCAGTAGTGGTAGTACTAGTAGTAGAACTAGAAGTAATGAAAAACATATTAAATTAAGTACTCTACAATCATGTGTCTGTTCATGTTCGACAAAGGAAATTAAAAATATGTTATCTGGACTTTACATGCCTATGCATACATGATACTAGAGGTTATAGCATACATTACATGATTACATCAGGTATGACTATATCATATGACTCTTATTATGAGTTACCAATACTGCAATTTGCAAATATGCTAATAGTAATACTTATTGAAAGTCAGTACCGCTTATAACTTTAATTTAATTAAGTTTAAATTTAACAAAAGTTAGAACTTAAGTAAGACTTGTCACTCAGACTACAAGTTACGAGCTAAGTTTATAAAAAGTGCATGATGTATAATTTTCATTGCAACTTTAAGTAATTTTTTTTTAAGAATAAGTCAACATCTAGGTTTTAAAATTATAATTTTAAATCTGCAATCCTCTAACACAGTAACAGGCCTAGTAATAATATTGAAGTTTTGTATTTTCAGTTTCTTTATTTCAGTAATTTTAATTTAAATAGACCACACAGACTATTCACTGGGTGAAAAGTAACACTAACAAGCACTGATTTTTTACACGTGTGTAATGATTAAATGCTGTTTACATAGATACCTATTATGAAGGTTGAAGCATCCAAATGGTAGGATTAATAAAACATCTTGTGAAAAAGTATCTTTCATACTGAACAAGAAAATTATCAAATATTTACTTTCAACAAGAAAATTCCCAAATTTGTATTGAAATCTTGTTAGATGACTTTTTAAATGTAATCTAATTGATGACTACTTCTGGGTACATGAAAACTTAGGAATGTTTTTCACCTGTATTTTCAGGAAAAGAAAATCTGTTATTTTTCTTTCTTTGCAATGTAACATAAAAAAAAGTTGCCTATAAACACTTGTAATTAAATTCTTCATCTCATGAAAGTAGTATTTGCATTTGATTTAAACTTGTCTTGCTTTGTACATCAGGTGTCCCTAACTTAATGGCAGCATTATTTAAAAAAAAAAGAAGTTAAAATGTGCCTACCATTTTGATGTTCTGTTTGTCTTTCCTATTCTCAATGTAATGACCTATGTATACATAAGTCACCAGCTGTAATTTTTATGCTTAGTCTGTCAAAGCTCTTAACAATATTAAACATATGATATTCTGAATCAGTCCCACTTTCAATCTTTCTTATGCTACAAAGAAAACAGTTCTAAAATTTTACATGTATCTAAGCATCTTTCTAGCTGCTCCTCTGTGTATCTTTTCCATTTTGAAAATATTTAATATATATATTATACTAAATGTCATAGCTAGGGGAAACCAAATCTGGAAACAGAAGTTCAGAGGAGATTTCATCAAATTCAACATGTTATACAAAGCAATATTAATTTTTCCTGCTGTTAAATTCAAAATTTGTGTAAACATGAAAAAAACAGCAACACAGCCTCTGTTTTGATCTTTTCTTCAAAGCTAAGCACTTGGGAAAGTAGTAATTCAGAACTTGTTGATGAAGCTGAATTATTAAAAAATAACTATCATACAGTAAATGATTCTTTTATCAAATAGAGCCTTGGCAGTGTTAGTGAATGATCAGAATGTGAAAGATTAATTTAATACTTAGAGGGGTAAAATTATGCACTTGGAAATGGAAATTTCTGTGGATTATTTGTGGTTATAATTAATTTATGATCAAAGTAAACTTTATAAACCAGAATTAAACATTAATCCAATAATGAATATATACTGTTTATGTGTTCTTACTTATGATTGTTGCTTGATTCATCATATCTAGATCCTTGATGTTAGTGATATTTTTAGTTGTATTCCCAATAATATATGGCAATTATCATTTATCTTGGGAGATTTAGGTTAGTCCAAACTCCATATATAGGGTTCCCAATTCGGTTCCACAGTGAAGTGTCCTGGACTCTCTACTTTTTTTTTTCGAGAGTTGTAGTGAGAATTTCAAGGATCCCATAGGTAGAATTTCAAAAACTCAAAAAAAGAGAAAAAAAGCTCTTAAATGTTAATGAAAAACTTTATTTACGATGTACACTTCATGTTTACCTTCTGCAAGTGGAAAAGAGCATGTTAATATTCTATGAAAAATTTTATTTACAATTTACACTGCATGTTGTTTCACTTTATGAATGCAAAGTAATTTTCATGATAAAATTAAAAAATAGTTTTCATCTGAAAATTTCCAAATATCATTCACGTAGTCCCTTAAACCTCCTAAATAAATATTAAATGTTTCTTTTGAGAAAAACTTTATATTTTACCTGTTATTTTCTATACCCTAACTCTATATGAGGTCAGTTGATTTGACCGACCTCGTAACCATCATAAGAAATTAGGAAATAATTATAAATTTCCCCTATTTTCTTTCTGGAAAGGCTGCAAATTGTAACAGAAAACCACAATTATTTATCCTAAGTAGCTTAAAACTTGTAACAGTATACATCAATTTTTACTTACATTTTATTGTTTTATTGCCCTTTGAACCATGTCTAACTATTATTCATGCCATATAAATTGCAAATCACATGGAGAACATGCAGCTCACATTAGGGTATTGAATTACATAATGCATTGATTACTCACAAGAATACCTCATTAAAAAAAATCTTAATATTATTATTTATTTTACTTTAGCAATCCTAAAAAGTTTTCAGTTTTTACAATGTACTTACTTTTATAATAACAAATAAAGAATACACATGAAAAACAAGAAATAAAGTACCTACTTGGATCTTTTTTTTCTTCTCTTGATTGTCAATGAAACTTAACCCTACTTTTTTATAATAATTTTATTGCTGCATTAAATAATTTAATTAAATAATGCACCAAAGAACACAGAATAATAATGTGCAAAAAGGAAACAGTGTTCCATAACTATCACAATTTTTCTGGCTTTTTAAATGTAGGACAAAAGCCGTTCAAAATTTATCTAAGATCGTTGATGTGTTTCCCTTGGAAATAAAGTTTTAACTAGAAGGAAAATAGACAATTCTCTATACAGACAACAATGTAATATAATACAACATTTATTTGATGGACAAAAACTTTGGCTTTCTATTGGTTATAAATAATATAGTTTTAGATGTCAGAGAGAACTAATGGCAAATTCTGAAAGAGAGGATGTGACAGACAAGTGTGGCAAGAGGGGACTGATTTTCTATTTTATTGCTCTGTAGCTAATTAAGATTGAAGGCTTCACCTGAATGATGACAACATTATAATGAGTAATTTACATTAAATTTCGTACTTCATGGAGGGTTGGTAAAAAAAATTAGAGAGGAGGGAAGACACATATAACAAACTTTACAATTCTCATACTAGGGGAGATTGAGAATTTGTTTTAAATATTTCCTTTTAAATTCAGAACTTTAAACTTAAGTAATACTAAATTTTGATTTATTACCTATATTCTGATGCAAAGTTTATTCGGTGCTACTATAGCGTGAGGTCTACCGCCATATGTCGCCTACCCAGGTGCAGCCTGAGGTCTATCTCGTTAGCGTGAGGTCTACCGCCATATGTCGCCTACCCCCTTTAATATAAATTTAATTAGAAAACCAATAATCTATTTAAGTCATTCCTAGGATATGTACAAATTAAGTGTTTATTGCTAAAATAAATGTATGGAAATGTGTGATATCCATGAGGGATGGATAATGCAGTGGTAGACCTCACGCTATAGTACTAACGGGAGGTAGACCTCACGCTATAGTAGCATCGTTTATTCATATACATTGATAATAAAGTAGTTGAAACTATTGAATGTAACTCTGTGAAAGGTTGTGACATGCACACTTTTGACTTACCCAAGGTGAAAGGGTTAATCATATGGTACTTTCACGTGGCTTTATTTTCGTACAACATTATCCTTAATGAAACCTTTTAGAAGTTGATTGTGGACAGTTGTGGGCAAACTGCATGTTGTTTAGTTTGTTATGATACAAAGTTGAAAGTGATGTACTTGTGCTTGCCTTGTGTATGGGGCATTTTGTGGTGTGTATTTGGTACCCGGGGGTCAGATTTCATATGCCCTGACAAATTCTCGTGGTTTGGGTTAACTAGAGCCCTGCATATACTAAGTTAACAATACAAAATAATCTTTATAATATATTGAACCAATACAAGTTACTAAAGTATCAATAAACAAAGAACAAGAGTATAACTTGAACACAGACTAGATAGAATATCAAAATGTTCAAGGCACAAACCTCCACACCCTCTGAAAACTGGAAATTTGGTCTTGGTTGTGGTGATAACAGGAGTGTATTAGTGATTTAAAGTAAGCACATATTGTATGATATGCAAACTTTGTTGGAACATAATACATAAATGTATGTAGATTAGCACAATCCCAAAAATATTCAAGGTTTAGACCCATAACCTTAACTCTTTACTTGTTGTTAATTACTGGAGGGGGGAAGGAGACATAATAAAATAAGTCTTATTTTAGCTTGGAACTTGTAAATCAAGTCTTGTGTTTAAAAAAAAAATATCTACTAGAGAACAGTAGTAGTGGTAACAAATATCATTGTGATACAAAATTGGGTTTCTTTGACTCATTTTTGTTCTTTAAATATGCTAAGTTAACATTAAGTAAAAAAAGTTTTAAAAAGGGGAGAATATAGCAAGATAGAACTTAAGAAATCTTAAATAAATTAAATAACTTGTGCACAGATAAAATATTAAAAATAAGCATACAACATTGAATTGTTGCAAAATAAGTTAGCTTCATTAAAAACAAGACACAGCCTTAAAAAAAAGACTTAATCTTAATAATATTAAACATCTTATATTCTGAATCATATCCTGTCCCTCATCAAACTTTTTTATGCAAAACTTTCTTGGACAGAAAAATTTCTAAATTTACAAAAAAACATAAGAAAAGGGAAGATGAAAGAATATCATTTGGGTCATTGAATATGTTGGGGTGCTATAGATTGACTTGGACAAATTTGGCAAATGACCTTTAATTATAGTAAGTGTAAGGTAATACACTTTATTTATACACTTACTAAGCCATATATCATATCTCCACAACCTTCTGAACTTTAACACCACTATTGGGTGATTTTTGATGGAATTTTAGAGGTAGTAATTACAAGCTTTGGAGGCCTAGATTTGGATTTGTTTTTTGGCAGAATTATTTCTCTGAGGACCAAACCTGGTGCCCAAATGATTGTTAAACTTTTGCTACTGTAAGAATATGAGAAAACTACAAGTGAAGAAAAATTTTTATCTTTACTTGAACCCATGATATGCAACTTACATTAGCATCCTGAAACCAGTGTTCAACCATACGAGTTACCAGGACTTCAATGTGATACCATTAATAATGATACAGTAATACAGAAACTTCAAAACTGTAGTAAAAGAGGGCTAACCTGCCACACATTTATATCTTTAACAATATATTTATGAAAGAACATTACAAAACCAACTAGATGTGGTAATTTGTTTTTTACTTTAATTTTTTATGATGTTTTACATGATTTGAAATTTTATGTATGAATAACTGTTTTTGCTAATACTACTAATGTTCGACCACAGATAAAACTTTTGTTCAGGCTTATAAGTTGTATTTCAGTATTGAGACACCAGAACCACTCTTGTATTATCAATCCTTCACGTTTGAAAAATGCACAAGGGCAGTAAACAGCCTCTGCCAGATAGTCCATGAGGAGCTGTTAGCCGGCTGATGCCATATCTTCATTCTTTGTTTACAAAATTGGACAATAAGAATATTTAAATTAAGCTATGCTTGTAACAAAATGAAGACTTGACAGGAAAATTAGTTTTAAAGTTGTCATGTACCAAATTGCAAAATATGATTAAAAACTGAATATGGTCAAAACATAACAAGTAGTGACATCCGTTCAAATTTGTGCAGTTACAGTTTTTAATACATAGTGTTGTGAAACATGAAATTATAACCCAAACCATTATGATCTGCACGTTACTGGAAAGAAATTTAATGTGTTAACACGTATAATTTCACAGTTATATTTCATATGTGGTAGGTTTAAATTAAGAAGGTATAAGCAGTGTAAAAAAAATAAAAATATAAATCGATGATTGAATTAGTTAAAGTACAAACCAAATGCTTTATCTTGATGATGGCCACTCACTAAACTTTTCACGTTCACCATGTGTGATTTATTTCACTTCTTGTGAAAACAAAGCTTTGTTGCTACACGTCTATCTGCACATATAGCAATGACATACTACTTGTTATTTCTCGTACAGATAAGCAATAGAATAGTTTTTATGGTCATATGCAAGATATCACAAGCACATTTTAGACTTATATTTATTTAAAAATGATACAGAGATAGGAAATTATTACTTCTTTAGAGTTTTGGACACAAAGAAAAAGAAAAGAGTTTATATAAAAATATTTAACCTCTAATGTCGTAATTTTGGAAAAGAAGGTTGGTAAATGTGAAATATGGTGTATGAGCAAGTTTTCAAAGAAACTGTCATTTAATTGTAAGAATTATTTGTATACAAAATTAGCCAAGTTGCAAATAACTTTTCAAACCAAGTTTAAATTAAATAAAACTATCTATTTATTTCTGTCTGCATATCCAGAAAATAAGAATAAAGCCCAAGAAATCAGTATGGCATCAACAGAACAGACCTGTTACACACTCATAAATGTAACTTCAGATTCTGAGCCACCAAATGAACTTCAGCTAAGAAGTGACCTTGGTAAGTGGATATTTATTATAAGTATTCTATATAAAGTATCTAACTAATTGTGTTAATAAATACATACCACTAAATATCTATTTCCATTCCATATAACACTGAGTAGGATAGATAAATTTTTGTCCAGTGGTACATGATATACAAGTGAGAAAGTTATAAAATGAAATATCAAAGAATATTTGAGTTAAGTTCCAGAAAGCATAATATACATGTGTATTGATCATCTTGTTCCTATGGTTTTGTCCAATTATTGAAATTGCTAACACTATTTTGGCGTAAGTGTCCCACAATCAAAAATAAGAAAACATGTATTTGATAATTAGACCAGAAATATTTAATGTAGCACAGAAGGCCATTATAGTGTTTGACGTGAATTTCACATGTAAAAAAGCAACAAAAAAAACATTGTTTTGCGTAGTTGCTAAATTTATATACAGTTTTGTTTATAAGGCTTACTAAACAATAATTTTTGTTCTCACATTTTCTCTAATTCTAGTAAAGTAATATTTTAGTTCTTAGTTTTAAGATATATTTTTTAAATTTTAGCATGTTGCACTAAATACCTGAGATTAACTAATACTAAATACCCATACAACTATTGCTTTAAGGTCTTAAGATTGTATTTTACTTCTTCCTCACAGAAAAGGGAGATGTAACAGCTAAAATTGAAGCTCTGAAGAAAACTATTCACCTTATGCTGAATGGAGAAAAACTCCCAAATTTGCTAATGACTATTATACGTTTTGTTCTGCCTCTTCAAGACCATACCATTAAAAAACTGTTGCTAATTTTTTGGGAGATAGTACCAAAAACAACTCCTGATGGAAAACTGCTGCAGGAGATGATTCTTGTGTGTGATGCATATAGAAAGGCAAGCTGTTGCAATGTATTAATTACCCTGTTATTATGATTATGATGGACATACTCCAGTGCCTATAACTGAAGTAACAAAATACTAAATGATCATCTAGTTAACAAGCTGGTTAATAAATTGGCTAAAAATTCAATTTTTTCATAAATAATACATAGAATGTAAACCTTTAGATGTTGGGGGTTTGTGTAATGTATTTTTATTGAATTTTATAGTGATGATTTTTTTTTCGAAATTGTCCTACAGGATTGTAGCATGTTTGATACATGTGCTTTTAAATTGCTTGTTGTAATAGTTTTTATATGACTTGCAGATTTCGTATATATGATGCTTTCAGGATTGTAGCATGTTTGATACATGTGCTTTTAAATTGCTTGTTGTAATAGTTTTTATATGACTTGCAGATTTCGTATATATGATGCTTTCAGTCTTTAAATCTATGCCTAATCTTTACCATCAAATTTTTCTAAGTTGTCAACCGTAAAGTTTGTAATTCTTTGTTTTAGGTGTCCAAGAATTTTTTGGTTCTCAGTGAGGTCCACCACATTGCCCAAGGGCAAAATTGCACGATTGAATTAAACAGTATATAGAAAATATGCTCAGTCATGCTTAAACACATTTTCTTTTAACAATACTTAATTCTACATATAGAAATTTGAAAAATTACAAATTTTGATTTTGTGTTGGTATCATGATAAGGCACTCATAGCCCCTTGGGAGAAAAATCAAAATAGTTGTATTTTAAACCAAATGGTGCCAATTTTAACCTTGTAATATCAATATAATTGTAGTTTTATCTATGTTAACCACGCACTGTTTTGCAACCTCAGTTGTCATAGTGTTATGTAAATTGCATGTATTTCAGTTTTGAGAAGTCATAGTCTAGTGATCTAAACAGTAATTAAAGCACTTTTCTGTTTTTTTCAACTACAACCAATGTGGCTTCCAGTTCAAAAGGCTTGTGTATAAATTAGAACAGTGTGATAAAAGTCTAGCTTGGTAACATTTTGCTAGAAGAAAAGATGTTAGTTAACAACTTCTGCCACAACCACATTCTTAAATTTTTGAAACATTGCAAAAGTTTGCATTATCATTTTACACTATTTGAATTATAATATTTCAGTATGATAAGAAAATAGATGTTTTTGTGGAACAATATCATGTGAATTTCTAGGTTTCATTAGATCATTTTGCACTTGACTCTATGAAGTTATGTTTTGTTGACAAAGCCACTGTTTATTACAGTCTTAACAATAAGCTTTATTGACTTATGCAACTGCTAGAATGGGCAAAAAGAATAGCTGAAAAAACTATATAAATGAGTATAAAACATGTTTAAAACTTGATAAATGTATTAAATGAAACATTCTGATTAACAGTTAAAGTTCGCTTCTTTACCATTGTAGTATGATAAAATAGTTATTTGCATTGTACTTTAGTGATCATAAACACTAACCATGTGAGGTGTTTTTCAAATTAAAACAAAGACAAAATCACAGTTTTGTGAAACCCAAACTACGGGAAAGCTTTACAGGAGTGTGGGAAGACAAAAATCTATAATTGAAATCTACATCAAAAATAAGCATTAGTAATTCATGCTTAAAAAAAAATCATAAGGAAATCTTTTTTTGAATCTTCAAAGCTAACAGTTTGTACAAATATCACATATATTTTATTTAACAGAAGCTGCGTAATCTGTAGAAAGTTCATCTCAAGTTTCCTCGGGTAGTTTTGTATTTGCAACACAATAAAACAATCCACACGACAGGTCTATTGAATATATGCACTTGGGCGTTTTAGAGTTAAGAGCAGTCTTGTGTAGAGATAAGTTACAAGAATGTGATGTTGCTTTACTAACTGTAGATAAGGTGTAACATAAGTTAAGCCTTTCTTGCACTCATTAATGCAGTGAATCAGTTATCTACTTGATTTTTCCTGTAACTATATTATTCTTTGTTAAACATTTTTTTTACAAAATTGGTTGAGATTAATATTCTTAAAAACAATAAATGCTAAATGGAATAAATTATCTTTTCAGGACCTTCAGCATCCAAATGAGTTCATCAGGGGTTCAACACTCCGTTTTTTGTGCAAACTTAAGGAACCAGAGTTGCTAGAGCCACTTATGCCTGCAATTCGTACATGTTTAGAGCACCGACATTCATATGTGCGCAGAAATGCTGTTTTAGCAATTTTCACCATTTTCAAGTATGACAGCTATTAATTTTGATAAGATCTGTGAATTAATGATGTCAATAGTTGCAAAAGACACCCAATATGTTTATAGATGTTTACACCAATAACTCAGTTGTATTTCTTATAATAATAATGAGCTGATGAAACTTGGAATATGATGTGACAGAAACAATTAACTCAAAATATAAGAAAACTAGAGGGACACCCAGTAGAGTGCATACCTCTGCCATGAAGTGTTGAAAATATTTGGCTCTCAAAAAATATTAAAATGTCTCCATATGACCATATTTATTAATGGACATTGACCATTTTTGGCAGAACAATGAGAAATAATATTCTACATATGTACACTCAGTTACATCAAAATCTGATAATTTTTGATAGTTATAGAGCAAAAATAGTGTGAAAAATTGGTCCTCATTTTAACAGATAGGGAATTATTTATTTTTCTGGCCTTGGTGTGACCTTGACCCTCCAAAAACTAATCATTCCTATGTTGGTTCGCAATCCAAATGTATACCAACTTTCGTCCAGATCCATTTAGCTGTTTACAAGAAATCTTGCTGACAAACATACCTATGCAGGAGTAAAAACATAACCTCTGTCCACCTTCGGTGGTCGAGATAATAACTAAAATGTTAAGTTGTAATAGATACATTTCATTAAGTATTCTTCATATATCTGAGTCACTGCTAAGTTCTTGTAGTCTTCTAATTTGATACTATTATTTTTTAATACTGTGAAGTTACTTCAAGAACATGTATTATTGTATTGCTGCATATAGTGAAATTTGAAAATTTGACAAGAAACTCTAATATTCTAAATAACAAATATATATAAAAAATGTATAATATGACTTTAAAATAGTAAATGATTTAAAATGCAGTTATTTGTTTATCTGTTGTGTTTTTTTTAGCTATTCTGTTACTGGATAAAAGTTTAGAAGGACAATAAATGCAAACATGTATAGGATATATGGAAGTGGATATGTGTAATTTGTTAGAAGACTTTTTGAGAACTTAGTAGTTCAAGTTCAATATTTTATGTTCTAATATTTTATTATAATATGAAATATGTTACAAGAGTATTTTATATGTCGATGTAGAAACTTTGACTTCTTGATACCGGATGCTCCTGAACTTGTGGCAAACTTTCTAGAAACAGAGCAGGACATGTCTTGTAAAAGAAATGCTTTCATGATGCTAATTCATGTTGATCAGGAGAGAGCCTTAAGCTACCTAAGCTCATGTGTAGACCAGGTTCATTCATTTGGAGACATCCTTCAGTTAATTACTGTAGAGCTTATCTACAAGGTCAGTTTCAGTAGATTACATATTTTTTTACCATTTCATTAGCATTTCAAAATTGTCAGTAAAGCTATCTTGTTTTTTACTATTTCAATGCGCATGAAGCATGAAAGGAGACAAGGTTTATATTTGAATTTTAAAAAATTGTGTGCGTACATTTTTTTTCAACTAATGGTTTAAATTTTTATATTTCAAATAATTTAAGTCAATGTTCATAATTATTAAAACAATTGTTTTTTAATTAAAGGTTTGACACCTTGATATACAGGGTGATGCAAAAGTTGTTTCCCATAGGAATTGTGAATAACAATATAGAAAAATTAATTACATTTTTGTTTATTAAAGTAAACATTCAAATTGCTGTCTATTAACTTTGACGCACATGTTGATTCCAAGATAATGGCTGCAATTCGAACATTTACTTTAACAACAAAAAAGTAAGTCCTGTTTCTTTATTGTTATTCACAATTCCTACGAGTGCAACTTTTGCGCCACCCTGTATAATGAAGATTTATATTCGTTCTTATATGGGAGTGCATATGCATTGAATGTTAAAGTAATACTTGAGAAAATATTTAAAGATAATTGTTTAACAATGATATATTAGGTTTTCACAATAACAAGCTGTAAAATGAAACTTTGCTTACATTTGCCGAGTAGCTAGCAAGTGTTTATTTTTCATTGTTTTGCATGTAAATATTTTCTTTGTTACCTTTCATTGAAATCACTTCCATACTTCTGTTTGTGCATTTCTTAGCTTCTGTATTTGAACCATTGCCCTCTAATTTTAGTGAGGTCTGTTAATTTATGATATATTCTAATGAAATATTTAACTTATGATATTCCCCTAACTTTTTTTACATCCTGAGACATTAAGTTGCTGTTCATATGAAACTATAGAATATAAGGTGTAAGAAAAAAATAATTCACTAGTTCTGGTTATTTGACTTGGTCATTTCTTTATACCCATGTGTTTCAAAATCTTCTACTATTGTCAAAATATATTGGTGTAACTTAGTACAGTGTCCTGTTTGTAACACCTTGAGTGAGGCTTGTGTTATCTGTACTAATATTTATTGCTAACTGCCAAAAATAGAGGTGTGTGTTGATAATTGGTATAACACAAGTGTTTCGAAACTCAAGTATAGCACCTCATACTTGATTTATTTTTTTTTACTAGTTTTATACTAAGAGTGTGATTTTATAAAAAAAAATCTGAAAATTATTTTTTAGTAACAAAAAAAAAAGATTCCTTAAGACTAGACTACCTGTATCATACTCCTGTATTGACTTATAAAGGAGAAAAGTTAATTATTAGGCCAGAAATCCAACAAACAAAATACTGATATCAATAAGATATTGCAAGTATTGCCACAAATAAAACAACCAGGGAAAATATGCTTCTTTTTTCAATCTATTTTACAGCATTTTTGTGAAAAATCGTGCATTATTATAACCATATATTGTAACCAGTGTGTAATCTTGGTCTTATTATTTATCTGAGGTCAAGCTTTTCACATACTGTAATGTTTTCACATGTGATGCAGTCAGAAAAGTACTGAAATATATGATGATAAATTCTGCTCTAAGGATAACAAAACATAAGAAATAACAGTTTCTTTTTCAAATTTTCACTTAAAGCTTCTGTGTCTTAGCATAAAAATAAAAAAAATATCTATATTTTACCAGTATCTTATTGTCAACATCAATTTTATAAATAACAAATATTAAAGCTTAAGTGTATTATAGAAAAGATTATATAACAAAATAGGAATTTTTTATGAGTAATGTAGACTCTTGTATAGATGCAGCAGTTAACAAGTTCACATCAATGACATGTGGATCTAATTTAACTTTTGAGTGGATCCTGTTTCTACCTAAACTTGTATTTCTTATTTTTGCTCAATGAAATTCATTTTACTTTCTAAATGCTGTAAACTAGACTTGGTCAGTAAGTCTGATCTAAATTTTAAATTTTAAAGAATATTTCATTATCCTTGTTAATAAGAATTAAGAATAAGGTTTAGGAAGGCAGATTTTATGATTTTGCAAATAATATTTCCATTAGTTTTTGGGAAAATTATGCACTTTATGATAAATACTTGAAACATGAATGACTCTTTAAATAGAGTAGAAGCATACTTGCCTACTGCTGTGATTTTGCCATAACTATTAAGTAAAATGCTTTCCAGCTATGGGGCTACAGTAATTTTGAAATAGCTATGGCAACTATGGGATCATACTGTGTACTCGGTTTGTTCAAAGTCCTTCATCTGCATCTACTTATAAGCCCAGTTGCTCTGTTGTGCATGCACATACTTTTAAAGGGAAGCAAGCCACTGGCCATTGTGTGTTGAGTGTGGGTTCTCAATTGCTGCCCATAAAACATTTTTCTAAGGGGAAATAAGTGATCATGACAAAAACAAGGTAGCAAGGATAGCTAATCAGACTTTCCAAAAGGAATACACCGTGCTACTGACAAATCCCCTTTCACTAATGAAAATTGACCAGTTGATAGGTGAACACTAGTGAGAGCAAACTTTATGGGCAGGCAGGTCTGTAAAAACCAGTTGGTGAATGCCTTCAGTTCAGTAGCAAACATCAAATCATTACTACAGATACTCTGTATAATGTGAATTGTTGGAAATATCACTTTGAATAACATAAAAAAGCTAGTGTGTTAAGGTAGGAAAAAGCAGTGTGGTGATAAAAAGTAAACTGTGAGATGTGAAATGAAGACAAGCTTGTTTACATTAGATGTACTAATAGCATATTTATATTGCAGAAAAAGACAAGGCTCTGTATGTTTAATTGTTTGGTAATAATAAAAAACACATTATTGACATGTCACTATTTGCAAATTAAAACAGCAAATTTATCAACTCTACTGTTAATATTCTGTTAGTTTTATTAATTATTTTGTTTGCCAGGTAACTTGTAGGTTATATTATAAGGCTTTAATGAATAATTTGGACAGATACCAAAAAAAAACTTTCAAATTCATGCAAAATATGTAGTAAGAATGCACAATTTCATTCCATTTTTGTGGTTGTAATACTGTCACAGCCCACTGTAGGTCATTCTGATATTTTACAAAAAATAATTTTTTCTGATGTATGTACCTTAAGAAATTTTATTTAATGAATAAAATAGAGAAAACATTAATATTCATTAAATGCTAAAAGTACATTTCATCTAATAACCTTATATTGATTCACTGTTAATATAAAATCAGTGTTGAATGTGTAACATGGCTGATATATATCTTTCTCACTTATTTAAGTGTATTTTTTGAAAACTTTCTTATTTATATTATAAGGTTTGTCATGCCAATCCAGCTGAGCGTTCCCGTTTCATACGATGTATTTACAACTTGTTGAACTCAAATAGTCCAGCTGTGAGATATGAAGCTGCAGGAACTCTAGTCACCCTATCAAGTGCTCCAACAGCCATTAAGGTAGAACACTTGTTCCACTGCAGATTAGAAATTTGTTTTTATTTTGACAACAGTACTATTTTGATATACAAAACAGTATTTTAATTTTTGTCCACATTTACACAATTTCTTAGTTTCTGTAGTTTTGATGACTAGTTCATAACAGATTAAATTGCCTATTTTTATACTGTTAAATACATTAAAGTATTGAATGTCAGATTAAACCTGTAAGTGTTTAAAAGGCCAACGTTTGCAGAGTAGTGTAAATAATTAGAACAATTTTGTAGATATTGATATAATTTTATGCATGGTTACTTTTAAGAAATCTTGTCATTAAAGTTGTTTTTAGCAAGTTAATAGTATTATCAATTTATTTTTAACAATTTTTACCTTTGTACAAAGTTTTAGGTGTTTTCTTGTTAAAAAAAAAGAGGTTTCTTAACATCTATTATTAGGATAGCTCAAGTCAAATCAGTCACTTCAAGAAGGTTACTGACTTGATCTTTTCCAATTATGATAGTAATTGGTAAGGATGTTTGTGTCAGAAATGTAAGATTTAGCTAAGTTTCACATCAGTAGATCACCAAATATTTGACCTGAAATGGCTCCCAGATGAGACCAAAAACTTTTTTTAGTGAAAAATATATAATTGCCGGAAAGCTCTTTGTGCTCTAGCCAAATATGAAACTTTTTCCTACATTCATAATTTTGACTTTGAATTGTTAACCTTTAACATCATTTGGACTGAACTTCACACCATCCTCTAAGTTTGTACTCAAAAGTCAGGTGGGGAACTTGATTAGATCAGGAGGTATTCACACATTACAGTCTATCATTGTAATTTTGTGGGTGATCAACTTAGAAACGACTGAAAAGAAAAAACAACTTGGAGAGGATAGAGGGTTAGGTCAGTGTATTAAAAAACTTGTATTGAACTCCTCTAATGCCTATCAACAGTTCAGTGTGCTGATGCTATCTTATATGATAACAATTCAGGGAGGAAAACTGGTATAAAATTTAATTGTACTCGTATACTAGTTATTCTCATTCTTGGAACTCTTTTTTTTTCCTTGAATTCTGGGGCCTCCAACCCTAGCCCTTTTCTTATAGTCCCCTTAATGCATTTAAGTTTCTTCTTTGGATACCTTTTCTGGGACAAATTGTAGCCACAGAAG
>NW_013665683.1:870938-871636 GCF_000517525.1 Limulus polyphemus
CCTAGCCCTTTTCTTATAGTCCCCTTAATGCATTTAAGTTTCTTCTTTGGATACCTTTTCTGGGACAAATTTGTAGCCACAGAAGACTCGCCAAGACTCCCTAGTGATTTGTTGACTAGAAAGATCCCCTTTTCACTTAAATCTGTCTTCTCAAGCATTTCTCCTCAATGACACTAAACTGTCTTCACTACTATTGAGATTCTCTTTGTGCACTTGTAGGGAGACTAGTTTGGGTTGAATTCTTTCTGCGCATGGTTCATAGTTTTTGACCTTGAATCAGATTTACAATTCCACATGAATACTTTTAACCATGTCCGATCTAATTATGAACAAATCTTCTGTTTGTTCCTCGAGAAGGTGTAAGTTCTTTTAGGCACAACACATTTTTTGGAAGCTGACACAATTGATGAACTTTTTTTGGTGGTTTGCACACGCCAACTTTAGTTCCAGCAAATATCTCACTCATAACTCAATTAACCTGTTCACTTGGTAAAATTTTATACATATATCTACTGTTACTTGAATCGTAAGTATTCTTTGTGAAATTATTTATGGAACAACCCATTTGGTAAGAAGAGAAAGCAATCAGCAGTTCAGAGCTATAAATTCTTAAGTCTGTGTAACATTGAGTATGTACTACATTGTTTACAACTATGAATTTTATACTAATTTTTTCCTTCCCAGTAGTTATTGCATGA
>NW_013665683.1:872619-873391 GCF_000517525.1 Limulus polyphemus
ATGATTTTTTAGTTATTCAAAAGTATATATATAAAACCTAAGAAAAATATTTTGTTTCATATCCTCCACATGTAAAATTTTTAAAGGCTTAGCAACCTACATCAAGCAACAACCAAGTACAAAGGTCGTAACTAGAAGAGATAATTGTTTGCTTTACTTCTTTATTTACTGTTCTGTATTTTAGGAAAATAACTTTAAGAACTCATTTCAAAATAGCAATAATCTATATGCATATATAATGTATAATAACTGAAATGTGACTGTATTTTACAAAATACTAGTTGACTAACACACAGCCAAGATAAGTTGCTTTGTACAGACCAAAAGCCACCTTTATGTTATTTGTTATGGTAACATAAGTGCACGTGAGCCGCGTCATTCTAAGTTCTGTATTGTTTTAGCCAGGCATGGGTGAAAGACAATATAATAAATATATATAAATGTATAATGTTATGAGATTTAAGCTACTTCGTTTAAACATTTATGTTTTTGTGTTATAATTTGTGTTCATTCTAGAATGAAAGAGGCATAATTTATATTTATTTCCTAATTTTTTATGGTGGTTGCAAGATCATTCAAATCTACCTAACCCATACAGAGATTAATTACTGAAAATAACGGATAAAATATAAATTTTTTTTCTTAAGAAACGTTTGATAACTATTTGGACATTATAAAGATTTCACATGTAAAATTTCGAAATTTTCTGATGCATAAAAGTATTTTTAATGTCAAGATGAAAACTACTTTGCATGATAGATAAGCAAGATGT
>NW_013665683.1:873594-884322 GCF_000517525.1 Limulus polyphemus
TGAAAGAGTTAAATAAGTGTTAATTCATGATCTTTAGTATTGTGTGAAATAGTGTTGTTTTATTAATGCAGGAGTTTATATTCAACTTTTTTTACTTAAGAAGTAAATTAACTACACACACACACACACACACACACACACACACATTGCTGCACTAAAGCATTTTCATGGAATTTCACTGTAATTGTTCATATTGTTCACTTGTTGCTATGAGACTTTTATTAGTAATCATGCATGTATCAAAGTTTTAAAGAGATGTATAAATCAAATACTCTTTTCTTTTTTGGCCTGGCATGACCAGGTGGTTAGGGTGCTTGACTCGCAATCTGAGGGTTGCGGGTTCGAATCCCCATCCCACCAAACATTCTCACCATTTCAGCCATGGGGGCATTATGATGTGACAGTCAATCCTTCTATTCGTTGGTAAAAAGAGTAGCCCAAGAGGTGGCAGTGGGTGGTGATGACTAGCTGCCTTCCCTCTAGTCTTTGACTGCTAAACTAGAGATGGCTAGCACAGATAGCTCTCGTGTAGCTTGGCGCAAAATTCAAACCAAACCAAATTCTCTCAATATTCTAGTCCCTCAGTGGGACAGCGGTAAGTCTATGAATTTGCAATGCTGAAATCAGGGGTTTGATTCCCTTCAGTGGACACAGCAGATAACCAGATGTTGCTTTGTTATATATAAACACACACACACACACACATTTTCTTTTAAAAACATACTTTAAATGTAAATGAAATGTTTACAATGTGATTCCAGCCTTTTAAATGTTGAGAAACATGTTCGGAGTCTTGCTAGGAATTTTAAACTTGAAAGATCAACTTTGACAAGCAAATGCAATATGTGTCCTCGATCCACCTAATTTGGTAAGGTCCTCAAAATGTAGTGGATTTGAAGAGAATTGTATTCATTCTAGGGGAAAGAGCATAAACTATAAAATATATACTTCAGAGAGATGGATGCTAAACACTGTATCAACTTTGTGAAAATTATTTATTCGAGCCTACCAAATTGTGACATGATACATATTACAGTCAGTTTCTACATAACTAATTTTATTCAAAATGGCAAGACTTCTACAGGTATTTTTTTGGCAAATAGGACTATTCTTTGACAAGGTATATACAATTACATGGATTGTGTGAATTAAAACACTATTAATAATAACCAATCCTTCGTGATATTTACATTTATAGGAAATGTCTCCTAATTCAGAGTTCCCTGTTATATGTATTGCCAATATTTTTTTAATATTTGACCACTGAAAATCAAAGGCACAACTTTTAACTTCTCTGTGTTTTCACACGGTATCCTTGTGCAAGTTCTTATCTAGTTGGTCAAAATATATATAGGAATGACAGACCAAAAACACTAATTCTGCAAAATATTTTGACCTCTGACTCCTGTAAAGATGCAAGAAAAGCACAAACCCCAAATCTATCTGTTTCAGCCTGTTGGGGGCTGTCACAAAGTATTGTTTGCAAAGTCTCATATAATTTGATTGAAATATAGAAAAACCCTAACTTTGTTTATTTTGGACCAAGATATATGCCCATTGAGTTTCAAGATGATTTCCCCTATAATAAAGGGACTGTTGCACAATTGTAATAGTTGGAAAGAAGAAAGAAAGAAACATAAAAAATACAATATGTCCCCTGTGGAGGGAAACATAAAAAGAATTTTCAGTGAAATTACAGCAAACCTTCTATGTGTATCAGTTATTTTTATATGTAGCAATATAATACTTTATTAAGAAAACAATTTTGATTTTTTTGCCAATAGGAAAAGAAGTAAGGGTCATTTTTTATTACCACAGTATATTTAGTTGTTTATCTTTTATTCAGGCTGCTGCAAGCTGTTACATAGAACTTATAGTGAAAGAAAGTGATAACAATGTAAAACTGATTGTGCTGGATAGACTTATTGCTTTGAAAGAATTGCCAGCTCAAGAAAGAATTTTACAGGTGAGTAACAATCTTTTATATATTTGATGGTTTGTGTAGTTTACCCCCACAAAATCCATCTGAAATACCATCTTGCAAACAATATGTCATTTTTATCATCTTTAATTATTTTGAATATATAAAACTATAGTTAGCTTACCATTTCTATGATAGGAAATAAAATAGTTAATTACTTTGAGTATGGCAATTTTATATAGCTTAACAGTACTGCAATGGAAACTAGAATGGTCATGAACTACAATTGTTTTGAGTATATGATCTTTCTCATTTGTACAAAAAAAATATTTTTATTTCTCTTTCTTTAAATATATAGTTCCTTCTGTAGTTCTTCCAAATGTTTTCTAAACAATTTCGCCCCCCAGTGGCACAGCGGTATGTCTGCAGACTTACAATGCTAGAAACCGGATTTCGATACCTGTGGTGGGCAGAGTACAGATAGCCCTTTGTATAGCTTTGTGCTTAACTACAAACAAACAAACTTTTAAACAATTTCTAGAATCTGAAGATTTCTGAATGTGACCATAGTTTTGAAAAATGGTTTTCCACGTACAGATCTGTACATAAAACCAGCTTACCAGCAACATAACTTCTATTTAGCAAATATGGCATTAAATTAGAGTACATCTTAAAGAATTAATAAAATCTGCTTTGACAGTATTAATTACAAAATTTTTCTTAATTCTTTTCAAACAACATAAAATAAGATAGTAAACTAAACTCCATTATAAATAGCTGACAGTATCTTCTGTGGGGATAAAACAGTAATAACTGTAGTCCCTCTAGTGTCTTAATTTTATACCACCATAAATCTTAACATGCATGGATATAATCATGACAACTTTGCATGAAGTAGTAAGAGCAATAATTTAAGAAATTAAAAAAAAATAGATGTATTTTTTTTTCTTTTAGACAAGAAAGTTATTCCCTATAATGGCATTTTAAAAGCCCATCAATTCTTAGATATGCTGTATTTTACAGTTTTGAAATTTTAATTAATGTATTTTATTTTTCTGTTTGATATTATTTACTTCAGTTTTTGTTTACTTTTTATCTTCTTCAACACTAAACCGAATGTTTCTACACTTTCTTGTTTTAACTATTTTTGTCCTTTCTGTTATTTTGCCAGTGCAACACTTCACACATACTCCTTTTAATCTACGTATTGCTTTGATTAGGGTTTCTTGTTTTTATAAAGGTAAACCACTCTTGAAGAAGAGACCACTTATAAATGATTAACCCTGTGTTAAGAGGCTTTTATGATGCCACAGGATGTGGATTGGACAGTAATAAGTCTTAGCTTCCAAACAAGATAGATCAAGTAGCTAAACATGATTGGATAGAAATATTCTTATATACCTATTTCAATGTAAAGTAAATAACACTTGGTAAACAGTAATACACGATTTCTGAGAAAATGACTAGCAGAAGTTCTCATTGTGGAGAACAGATGATTCTAATGTGAAGTTTACAAAACTTTGGAACAACTCGCAAACATAAGACTTTTTATAGTTCCTTTTGAGGATTTTTTTGTTTTACTATGTCTGTTTAAAAACTACAGGAATATTCATGTATGAAGACCTAAGATAAGGATATTTAAGGTTATGGAATATAGTAAGCTAAAAGTTTAACAATTGCAAACTATTCAGATGACAAAAAAATATTTTTGTGTATCTATTAGTAAATTTATTATTACTCAACACACACAAGTACAAGAAATCCTTAATTATTTAGAATAAACTATAATTATTAAAGAAAAATTGAGCTTAATCAAAAAATATAGTTTGAAAAATATTGCCTGTATCAGGGTACACTTAGATATGAGTGCAAGCTGTGTTTCTACTGGTCAAAGATTTTACTGTTCATCAGGGTTTTATGTTATTTTTGCTACTACATAACTGCTTCATTAGGTAATGATAAATAATAAGTGTAGATAATTGATGGAAATGAAACAAGTTAGACTTAATTGGATATTTATAATGGAATTTTATAGTCAATAATGTATTCAAAAATCCAGTTTATTTCTTTCATATTTTTAATAGTGCTTTATTTGTATTTGAGAGTTTATATTTACATATGAGAAAATGAGAATGCTGTTATTAGAACAGCACAAACATAACTGATAGTTTTATTGAAAAAATGACTATTTGATACATTTACATGATTTTAAGCATGCAATAAAAGAAAATATAAATTCTGAAAGAGAGGAAGTGTTTTTTAAAAACAGCATTTGAAAACAATTTCCAAAAATATTTAGAGCCTAAAATATTCAAATACTAAACCAAATTATATGATGTTTTTCAAACTAAAGGACATGTTATATAGAAAGTGTACCAAGTTTTGTTCAATTAGGTTAAGCATTTTAAATGTGAGAACAAAATAAATAGGTAACACAACATAACCTGCCAGCCTGGATAAGGTTAAGAGTACGTGCTTTTCTTTATAAAATTTTAATAATTATTTTGTATTGTTCCACTATGCCGTATCATACTGTATTAATGGTATTTTATTTGTTTATTGTAGCTTTTCAGTATTCCTTCCCAAAAAACTTGCATCATAAAAGCATCATAAATTCATTAAAATGGAAATAACAGACAATTTACAAATGTTTGTTCTTACTAACACCTTCTTAGGTAGTTTTGCTAATACAGGTACCTGATCCCAAATCCGGAATGCTTGAGACCTGAGCCATGTTGGATTTTGGAATTTTCTAGCTTTTAGGTCATTTGGCCTGGCCTATACAGATGTTATAAATAAAGAATAAAATACACAAATAAAGGTTGTTATTTACTTGCCTTTTGGACATTTTCATGATGAACAAAGGAATAAAAATTCAAGTTAACACACAGAGAAGGCTGCACAACCAAAAGGCAGGTTTGAAGACTGCATGTACTGCATCGACTTGCCATCCCCTCCCCCCCCTACAAAACGTATAAGAAATTGTTTTGTACAGTAATTTTAGTGTAGCTTTCAATAATTTAAAGTCAGAAGTGTGCAGTAGTAACCAGAAAAAGTCCAGGTATAAGGAATTTCTCCAAGCTGATGGCGTGTTCACCAGAATATCCGATTTGTGGAACATTCCGGTTTTTGGGTCACCGGACTCGAGATCGTCTACCTGTATACACACATATGTATAGATAGAATTATACTTGTTTGATTTTGTCATAGAAGTTGAGAATGTCTCAAATTCGTTTAAGAGGACATTGCATAAACATTTTCAATTTTTCTTCCACCACACTTACACTAAAGTGATGTTAAATGAATAATGACATCAAGATTTTTCCATATTCACTTACATTAAAGTGCTTTTAAATGATTAATGACATCAAGATTTTTCCTCCACACTTACACTAAAGTGATGTTAAATGAATAATGACATCAAGATTTTTCCATATTCACTTACATTAAAGTGCTTTTAAATGATTAATGACATCAAGATTTTTCCGTATTCACTTACACTAAAGTGATGTTAAATGATTAATGACATCAAGATTTTTCCACCACATTTACACTAAAGTGAAGTTAAATTATTAGTGACTTCAAGATTTTCCATATTCACATTGCTTAGATTTCTCTGGGTGGCAAGTGGAAGATGTCATCAGATCTGCTAGTTTCTGAATACTATAACATCTCTCTGAAGTCAGTCTTTTATGAATTTACAACATTTTTGCTTTTTACAATAACCAAATGCTACAGTTATAATAATATTTTTCCTGTTGAATGACATTTAACTTGGCATTTTAGAAAAGAAATTTTGGTTTCTACTAAGTTTTGCTACTCATTTTTTCTTACAGTTTTTTAACTTTCTGCATTTAATGTTGACTACTCTATCAGAGAAATTAACTCTCTTTAGCTGAAATAATTTGTTCAAAGGATTGAAATACATATGTTAAACTTCTGACAACTGGCAAGAAAAATTAATCTTTTGTAGTTTGTACACTAGAAATAGAAAGTCTGATATTTTTTAGTGACACACACAGCCTCGTGTGAAGTATCAACATACAAGGCTTGATTTTGTGAACAGGCTTAAGTATTTTTATTTACAATCATATTGACGATGCATCAATTTTTATAATAGAGTATACTTAAAAATGTTTAATTATTATATTCACTCACTGACTTTTCAAAATTGCAATTTATCTGGTGTTGAGTCAGAAGAAAGTGCATAGGTTATTTATGTTCAAAACTGTAAATATTATTGGAATTTATGTTAAACACTGTGTATAAAATCAAAATCTTATCTCTTGCATGAGAGATAAGTTTGTAAAATAAACAGAAGTAAATGAAAGTCCAAGAGTCTTTCAGTTTAATTTTTAATGTAAGATGCAATGGACATTGCTGTTTCGGATCAGTTCTCTTTGAAAACTGTGTCCCCTTTTATTTTTCGATTCTTAAGTTAAATTTTTTTTTTGGTTTAGCTCTCTTTCATTCATGATATGTTTCTTACAAAGTTATTACTCTGTAAAAATTTGTATTGAGTTTTCTTATTATGCTTTGTGTTTGCTAGTTTTAACTCATTAGTCAATTAAATACCAAATTATATGAAATAAATAAATAAATTCTTACAGAGAGCTTTTGAAATATATGTTTAAAATGTTATAGTTAATATGTAATTAATGATTATAGAAATATAAAACTAATGTTACTTTGTTTTCAACATGTAGGATTTGGTGATGGACATTCTTAGAGTACTTACTGCATCTGATCTAGAGGTCAGGCGTAAAACTCTAAACCTAGCTCTGGACCTTGTTTCTTCTAGAAATGTAGAAGAGGTAAGAAACTTGAATATCCCCTGCTTGGAGAAACAAATATCTCTATCTTAACCCTCATTAGCACACCTTTGAAAAGTTTTGTTGTGGAACATCTGGGGCCCAGCTGGATCCCATCACATAATTACCATTACAGTAAGCTCTGGATTGAAATTCTAAAAACCAGTTGCATTACAACTTTTATTAGGGCTAACATACAATGTGAAAAACATAAAAATATATGTATTCTAGAGGAAATATATTCACAAATAAATAAATTACAAAATCACATTATTCCTCAGTTTACAAATAACTAGTATTAAACCATTCCTTATGCAAACATTGTATCAATAAAATGCTGAAGTTTTATTATTCTCCTATATTCAAGTTATCCAACAATATATGATGGAATTACCACAATACTGTAAAATTCAACTCAAAGAGTATATTATGGGTAACCTTGGGTTCGACCAGATCTCAATATAAATGTATCCTTGTAGTAGGCTACGGATTGAAAATCCAATAAGCAGTTTATTTACAACAATTATCAAACAAGGTTTCTATAAAATAGGGCATTATAAGCAGTCATCACAGAGAACACTTGTTGAGGAATGAGATGCACAAACATGCTTACCATAGTGGTGTTATAAACAAACAGACAAGATGATACTGTACCAATTTGATGAATTATCCTCTATAACAGCCTGTATAGTGAAATAAATATTTTGAAATTTGTTTCGTATGCTATAGGGCAAACTGCATGTATAGTAATGGTCAATGATAGTATGGGGTCTGCATAGATGCCAGATGAATATTAGATTATAGTTACTTACTCTGTCTGCCTGTTTCGAAAATGGTAGTCATATTGATCGAGGGTTTTTGCTTGACAATTACATGAATTGATATAAACTTGTAATGACTATGTAAAAAGATATACAATCAAGAAAGTCATTGGGATCCATGTGGACCCCAGGTATGCTGACGAGGGTTAACCTTACTCAAACCTTTTGTCTTTCAGGGTTGTTGAAGAATTAACAAACTTAAATGTGTTGCTTGTTAAAAGTGCTACCCTTATCTAAACTTGAATCTTGAATCTCTAAAGAAAAAAAGGACAGAAACTAGGTTATGTTTCATTTTTGAAAGTACACACCTGATCGTTTGTGTGGATCTGTTGCCCTCTGTGAAAATTTATTAGTCTGTGGTTGTGAAGACTAAAATCATATCTGTGAGAATGTGATATCAGTTGTAATCTATAATTCACTTACTGCTGCTGCATTTTTAGGGTAGAGCTTTAAAAATTTATAGCACGTACCAAGCTTTGAATACGAACTAAATGTCTAATTCACTGCATGATTTTCAACAAATTTTTATCTATTGTAAAAAAAAAAAAAAATTCAGATTTCATTTGGTCATTTCATACTATCACAGGTGGAAAAAAAACAAAAGTTAAATATTGGCGATTTGAAATTAATCAAATGAAAATGATGCACATTGGAAACAAATGCTTGTAAATATTATGTAACCAAAATGGAAAAAAAATTCTTTGTAGATCTGATATTCTCTAGAAAAATCTATAGGGTAATTGTAAAGACCAATGTAGAACGAGTCATTAGCTACGAAGAAACCACATATGTTTCTAATAATTATAAATCTCTTGTGTGGTAAGTAATTTAATATTTACTTTCATTAATTTACTTCTTTAGATGGTACTGGTTTTGAAAAAGGAGGTGACTAAAACCCACAATGTTGTAGAACATGAAGACACTGGTAAATACAGACAGTTGCTGGTTCGTACTCTGCACTCTTGCTGTGTAAAGTTTCCTGATGTTGCTCACACAATCATTCCTGTGGTGAGTATCCTGCTTGTTTTGATCATATTGTAAGTAAACTAAAATTGTCTACCATAGGGAAATTTTGCTCTGTAGCTTATCATCTGTTGCCTCTTAATGATGTTTTTTAATCATATATCATATAGTTTTTTTCTCTATGCCTTATTATCACTCATTTTTAGTTGATGGAGGTCTGTGTTTTGTAAATACAGCACTTTTATAGTATTGTTGAAAATAATCACTTTTATATATGATGTATGTGCACTTGTCTTCATCTTTAAATTTCCTTGCTAAATTGATGGCAAAATAATTCATCAAAATTAGTACTATATGAAATGCAATTTTCTTTCTAAAATTAAGTATTGAATGTTGTTACTGATAAAACTGAAATTTTTTAAGTAAAGGATGCTGGGTATTCTTTGTCCAAGTTTGTTGGTATAATCTGAGGTAAGAATGGTAGCTTGTACATTAAATGGGAAATGAGGTGCCAAACCATAAAACAGTTTCTTTTTAAATTTGATACAGTCCCATACACTTCAGAAGTTTAGTTGTGTAAGAAAAAAGTGTGAAGTAAATAATATTTATCATTCTTAAATTCAGATACATTTAAACATATAGCATGAAGCAGTAACTACATCTCTCTTGTTTAAGTATTTTTGTGTTTATGTATAATCTTCAGTAATAGTAATATTGAGTAGTTAGACAATTTTAATTTTTTTAGATTGGTCTAAATGGATACATTTTTATTTAACCAGTTGTATGTATTCAGATCCTTTGTCAGATCTGTGTAACTTAAGTCATAGGTTTAAATCAAAGATTATTATGATGTTCACTGGCTTACATTAATGTCCATAATTTTAAAAGTAATCATCAGAAAGCTATAATATTTGGAAGAGAAACTAATGGTGTGATAGAAAGGACAATTCCAATGCCAAAAATAGTGTTAACCAGGGGATGCTGATAATGAAGTTTCTGTATCAGAGTATTAAATCAGTACTAAGTATTTAATAATTCACTCTGTCTTTAGAAATTGCTCCTATGATGATTCGTCTCAAAACATAATGTCATTCCAACACTTCAAAGAAGTTTTGAATGACAGTCTTTGTATGAAATGATGTTTCTTCTTTTATTACCTGAACTGGCAAGATATCATTGATATGTGCTTTTGATTAAGTAATTTTTGAGATACAGACATGAGAGTAAATCAAGTAACATTATAATAACCCTGTACTTAGCTGTAATTGTTATAGCCTGTTAAATGCACAGGTTTGTAAGAACATGAAAAAAGAACAGAAAATGTAAACAAAATTTTAATCTTCTAATGAAATTCAAGTTACTCGGTGGAATTTAATATGTTCACATATTGTAGAAAAGTAAACTTCCTTATGTTCTGTAGGTTTCATAGACAGATTTCAATAGCATTCATATTTATGCATTAGCATTTCAAGTTGTGATGAGTAAGAAATGTTCATTCTTCTATACAAGTTAGATTGTTTCTCATAAAAGTGAGTTACTGCTTCATTTGCAGACACGGGTGGGATTCAAAGGGTTTGTTGACCCACTCCCTCCCAATAAATCATTTTATAATATGATTTTATAAAAATAAAGGCTGCAATCAATAAGAAACAATGGCAGAAATTATGATCATTTTGATTCAGAAAATAAAGACAATATTGTGTGCTTTTTTTAAAAATAACATATGTACATTTTAGGTCAGTCACTTCTATATGTTTCTGACATCCCAAATTATATTACAGTGTGCTGTAATATCTTAAGCTTGGAAAAAAAAACTAGGCTTTTCTATACATAGTGTAACTGTTATTATGAATATGACTGAGATGTTGCTGGTTGAGGGAAATGTATTTAAATTTTGTCTTGTGTGCCTAGAGGAGAGGGAGTTTGTGTTGAGTTACATGGTTAAGGTGGATTTTCTGAAGTTCATAAATAATGGGAATTTTTGGATCTTAAGAAGAAACAATTTTTTTTACTATGTCATATTCTAGGGACTTTAAAAAGTTAAAAAGTGTTGACAGTTTGGGCTCCACCCCAGACCAAGCTGGAACAGGAGGGAGACACTCATCTCCAATCCACCTACCCCTTGGCACTCAACTTTCCAAGATATACTAAAACCAATCTTGTCAAACACCTGAATCTGCCACTGTGCTTTAATATTAAACTAAAGCTAGAC
>NW_013665683.1:885227-887676 GCF_000517525.1 Limulus polyphemus
AATTCTAGAATGAAAGTGGCATAATTTATACATTTATTTACTAATTTTTTATGTTGGTTGTGAGATCGGTCAAATCTACCGAACCCGTACAGAGATTAATTACTGAAAATAAAATATAAAGTTTTTTCTCAAGAAATGTTTTATAACTATCTGAACATTATAAAGATTTCACATGTGAAATTTTGAAATTTTCTGATGCATAAAAGTATTTTTATCTTAAAATGAATATTATTTTGCATGATAGATAGGCAACATGCGAAAAAAAAACATGAGAAAAACATTCCTTTACAAACCTTAAGACTTAATAAAAAAAAACAACATATTTTGCATTGAATGCATTGTAATGTTTACTTATAATCTTCCAAATTTTGTTAACACTCGCTTACTAATCTAAAAGTTATAACATGAAAACTATAACAAGCATGAAATGGTTAAAAGGTCAGTCCCAGGGATCAAGCCTGTGCTGAAAGAGTTAAAACAGAGAAAATAGCCTTTTAGCTATTTGAATTTTGTAGTAGTGAAAAATTGTTTTGTAATGACCAAAATTTTATGACTTTTACTTAATTTTTTGTTATAGCAAAAAATGCGATCACAAATTGAAAAACATGCCCATAAAATTTAAAGTTATTGCGAAAAAACGAAAACAAAATGTTCTTAAACCGAAGGATACCTGTACTGATGCATAATGAAAACACAACAGTGAAGTTTATACCAATAGCTCATTGGATACAGACAAAATGTTATTGGTATTTTCAATAATGAGCAGATAGGTTTGATTGTTTGTGTAATACTGTTTCTTGGGATAACAAAATCTTAAGCTCAAGTCATGATTTTATAAAAAATGTCAGATGCTCAGTATGTTTCTTTTGGGCATCAGTGTAATTATCCTAGGGGTATGTGAAAGAAAGTTTTTAGTTATATTAAGACAATTTTAGTCGTTATCTTTATACATTACTGACATTGTTCTTGGTAGAGAGAGTGAAACTTGGGTTAAAAAAAGTTATTTAATATTCTTTCTCAGTTGCTTGAGTTTCTGTCAGACACAAATGAACAAGCTGCTGCAGATGTGCTGATATTTGTAAGGGAAGCCATGCAACGATTCGAACAGCTTCGTTCCCTCATTATTAACAAGTTATTGGAAGTTTTTTCTTCTGTCAAGTCTTCCAAGTAGGTGTTTGTAGATATACCCTTGTTAATGATAACTTACATGACACTGAATTGACGAGATATGCTTTACAAATAGAAGGGAGAAATAATTGCATGTATAAAAACAGTTATATGTATAATCATTATCTATGTTGTTAGTTTTTGTATATGACGTACAGGGTTGCTAACTCAAAAAAAACAACAGCAACATATCACTTCAAAATTTAAGTTGTTTTTTTTATTGCACTGACAAATATCTGGGAAAGATCAGGTACTGTAAAGTAATTATCTTGCAAATTAGCAATTACACATTAACCAAGAAACATTGAGTGTGTTGAATGTAACAGTGTTTTGTCTATGATCTGAATTATTATTCTTGTGTATATTTTTGTGGTCAAGCATATGTATATTTACACAACTTACCATTGCTTTGATAATCTCTTCAAGTCTATTTCTCCCAGTCACCAAGCTTTCCAGCATTGAAATTGACAGTTTGTATCGAGTGTCTGCTGTTTTGTTTTTTTCTTGCTTACTTTTTCACTCTCTCTCTCTCACATTCACACACACACACACACACACACACACACACACAGCAACAATACATAGTTATGTTACCACCTTTTAAAACCATTTTTATGAATCATGTACCTAATTATACACACACACCTATAAATGCAAGATAATGATGAATCAGGTCAGAAATATACGGCTTTTGGTGGAAGTTGGTAGGAACAGCTTTAAGATATGCTTAGAAGGATGCTGAATTTACCTTGAAATTCATGAATCTATGTGGTCATTTGTTTGGAAAAGTAACTTGTCCTGATATATGTTTTTTTTAAAAGTTTATTTATATTTTTACTAAATATTTGTAAATTTTTCAGTTGAAGTTGCTGTAAATATTCTACTTTTAAGATTTTAGTATAATTTATTTGAATTAACTTTTTTTTTCAAAATAATGTATACTACATGTTTATACTTTGTTTTCAAAATAATGATGGTTATCCCACAATTGAAAACAGATGGTATAATATTTATGAATTTTGTTTTTACTAGGCTTCAGATTTCTGGTTGTTTGATTATTTGTGATATAGTAAATAACTCCTTTTTTTAAGCAATGAGTAAACAGGAGTACAATGTTTGTCTAATACAAAAGTCTAAATGATTTATTATTAGGATTCATCGTGGTGCTTTATGGATTCTAGGAGAATACTGTAACACTACAGAAACTATTCAGAGCCTGATGACAGAACTTCGACAATCACTTGGGGAAGTATGTGGAAAAATTGAATTAGTACACAAACTT
>NW_013665683.1:887697-890427 GCF_000517525.1 Limulus polyphemus
AATTTTACCGTTTAAGGTAAGGTAAAGTAAACCTTTACGGTTAAACTTAACCTAACCTAACGGAAAACTTAACTTTACGTAAGTACGCCGTTACGTAGTATGACAGAACTTCGACAATCACTTGGGGAAGTATGTGGAAAAATTGAATTAGTACACAAACTTTTGCATTTTATAAAGTTCTCCTCTTTATAAGTAATAATATTAATAGATTACTGCTTTTTGAAATTCCGTAAGTCTGTGTGGGTTTAGGTGTATATATATATATAAATTAAGAATTAAGTTAGCACATTCTTTCAGATCCCAATTGTAGATGATGAAATGAAAAAAGCGGCTGGTGAAGAGAATGGTGATAAAGATGCAGATCTAGCCATGACAGCTCCTGTAAAACAGCTTGTTACAGCAGATGGGACTTATGCTACACAAAGTATCTTTAGCACTACTACAAGTTCTAAGAAAGGTGTGTCTGCTTAATCCATTTGAGCGACATAAGCACTGATGAATATGTTAGGCTGTGTTTGTAATTATCCTTTAGAAAAATAATTCCTGTAAGTCTAAAATAATCTCTAAAAGGTAAAAAGAGTTGGAAACAATCCAGCTGTTAGATGTAGGATTTTATATATATATATATATATATATATATATTTATTTATTTATCTGTATTTAAGTAAACTTTCATTAAAGATGACTGTTGAATTATACTCTTCTCAAAACAAAGGATGACCAGAAATTATAGCATTCTAGATATTACCATTAACATCTGATCAAAGCAAGCTACCTATATAGATAAGAAATTAAAAAATGAACCCAGTACCGAATATAGCTAATTTGGTATACATTTGGTACGTAGAATACATGGATTCATCAATTGGGAACCCTTGCTGTTAGTGGTATTCTGAACTAACTGTAATCCCTGTAATATCTCACAAATTTTGGAAATCTTAGAAAATTTAAGTTTGTCTTAACTCCATGTACTAATTTAGTAATTAATCCTCATTAAAAAAAAATAAAAATGAAAGGTATGGCAAGGCAGAAACCACAGTTATGAAATATTTTTAATCACCTCCATCAGTTCTTTGTTATGCAAATCAGTCAAACCATTATTACACTGATTTTGTTACCAACTAAGTTTTCTCTTATATTGCAACAGAAAAAAATATTTTGTAAAATTGCTAATTTTACTAAATACGGTAAGTATAGTAAAATTGGTAATAAACAAGTATAATAAACATTTTTTTAAATTTTATGAAGATAAGACGTGTGTGTAACCTAACTAGCTGCAGTGATATAGAAAGTTTTAGTCAGTGGAAGTTGAGATGTGGGTGTAAGCACTCAGCTCTATACCCTTAATTGATTTTCCATGATTACTGGCTAGTTTAACATTGGCATTTGGATTTTGACTGGTAGATGGGATATCTCCAATGCATTAGGGAGCTATTACCACAGACGATATCTGTTAGGACTTTAAGGTGACAACTGAGATTTACAGTGGATTTTGAAAGAAGCTATTTATAATAATATAATATATAAGGTTTTTGAATTTTTTCTTAATTGGGTGATTTTTGCAGGTGCCATTTTGTGTCATAATGATCCCTACTATTAAGTACTACTGTATTTAATGATACTTGAAATTATCTAAGATTATGTTTATAAGAGTTTTGCTGAAAACCTGTACATTTTATCTTGATATTAAATCTATTATGATGTTGGTAATTAATTAGAAGTTATGTTAATATAATAATCTGTGCAGTTTTCAGCTTGCTTTAAAAAACTCACCAATTATTTTGAATTAAGAAAGTTTTAAATTTTCAGCTGAACAAAAACCACCATTAAGGTCTTATTTAATGGATGGAGATTTCTTCATTGGGGCTTCGATGGCTTCCAGCCTGACAAAACTAGCTTTTCGTTATTTGTCATTAGTGAATGATCCCAAAAAACAAAATGTAAGTATTAATTATTCATAAATAACTTTACCAAACTAAACATATGTTTTAAGATTAAAACCTGAATCTAGAGATAATTCTAGAACAGAATTTCCATACTCAGTTTGAATACATCACACTCATATGATAAATTTTGAAAATATTAAATACAAATGTAAAATGTTTTTATATATTTCTGATATTGCAAAAGAATTTCACCCCTGTCCCCAACAACCCTCTTTATAACTGTGGTACAGATAGCTGAGGAAAATAAAATAAAACTACTGATAATCTATTTGCATTTTTCATCTACCTCCTTAATTTCTATCAGTTTCTTTTCCCTCTTCTAATATTGCTTTAGTTGGAAGGATGTACTGTCCTTCTTGACACACAAATGAACACTTGTTAAAGGAACTGCTATTTGTTTGTGTAATTGATGTTAGAGTGACTAAAACATTCTTTGGAGTTTCAGGGGTAAATATTTTTCTAAATAAGTATCCAAAAGGTATGAAATAACTTTGATTTTGAAGGTTTTGGAAGAATTTTGGGTCATGAAAATGGAGAAAAAGGGGAAAGGGCAAAAATTGAGAAGGGAAGTGAGAGTGAAAAAAATTAAAGAAAGGCAAAAGAAATGAGGAACCAGAGCTGTATTTTGACTAGTGGGTTTGTGTTTTTATGTCAATGTTGTCAAGCAATCAGAGCTGTGATTGAGGTGTTGGAACAAATTTAATGGGCCCGGCATGGCCGGGTGGTTAAGGCACTCGACTCGCAATCTGAGGGTCGCGGGTTTGAATCCCCATCACACCAAACA
>NW_013665683.1:890586-905243 GCF_000517525.1 Limulus polyphemus
TAAAAGAGTAGCCCAAGAGTTGGCGGTGGGTGATGATGACTAGCTGCCTTCCCTCTAGTCTTACACTGCTAAATTAGGAACGGCTAGCGCAGATAGCCCTCGTGTAGCTTTGCGCGAAATTCAAAAACAAACAAACAAATTTAATGTTTGGGGAAAGAATATTTATCCTTGAGTAGTATTTCCAAGTGGCAAATATTATATGTTTGTGATTTATTGTTTTTAACTATTAGATGTTATCTATAAATGGAAATATTTTTTTTTCCATCAGTAATTTGTGCCGGTGTGATATGAGAAGTAACAAATACAGTTAAATAGGTTTTGTAGGTTTATCGTCCTTACATTTTAATTTTCCCAATTAAAATATGTAACATTTTAAATGGACACAAACAAAACACAGTTGCAGTTATGATGTACTGAATTGCAAATATGTTAAAGAACACATCTATTACAGAATATGTATTCTCTTGTACTTTTGAGAAAAGTACATTAAGTTTCTTATCTGAAGTGTAGTAGTTTACTCTGTGATACATTATCATTAAATATGCCAATTTTGTTAATTAAAAAATATTTGTCATTTTGTTTCATTTGTTGCATTTTATATTCACTGTGTGTGCCTGTATTTCAGTTTTATACTATAGATAAATTAAGTAATCTAACACTAGGATATAGTAAAAGTTTCATGCTTATTTCTAGATTTTTTTTTCAACTTATCAAATAAGCACAGACTCGCTTAGTCCTTTTTTTCATCTATTTAGTTCATGGTCAATTCATTTCCACAAGTATTAGCAATGTAATTTTTTGAAACAAGTTTGGAAGTGACAACTTCTGTGGCATATTTATGTAGTATTTTGAATGAATATAACAACAGAGCTCAAATATAAATACGTAAAAATTCTAAATGATTGTTTTACAACATTAGAAAAGTTGAAACTTTCATTGGAAGTTTGTCTTCATTTTCTTTTGAAAGAGAAGCACATTTTATCTAAAACTGTTGTTACAGAAAGTTTATGTAGACCAGTTTCACTGTCAACATTTGTTTTTAATTGTCTCGTATAATGTTTGCAAAATCACTTTTCAATAAACTAGCACATTTTCTATATGCTTTGTTGATAAAAGTAGTCACCAATCCGTTTTTTCTTATTACCATTGATAAGTCAGTTTGAGATTTTTTAAAACTTCAGCTTAGTTAGCTTTATAAAAATGAATATTTGTTTATTTTTGTTTTGTAGTGTTTTGTTGCAGAATGTATGTTGATAATGACTTCAATAATTCATCTTGGAAAATCTGGATTGACAACAAAGGTAAATGTCATTCTTTCTTTTCACAAAGAAACTCAAATTGCCATGTTTAACTTTGTAATGAATCGTAAATTCCTGTGCACACCTTCAAAAATATATTTTAAAAGTTTTTAACTTTTTAATATCTTTCATTTTCCTATATTGTACAAGTTTCATATCATTATAAAAAAAACATTTCCTCTAAAATTATTTTTAATCAGTAAATGCATGGATAATCTAGTTGTTGAAATATCCCTTGTTTAACATGTTTTTTGAAAATCTAGTGAGTTTTCCATTTTAAAATTGCTTATTGGAAACTTATTTCAGATTAGTAACTTGGGGACCTTGCAATCTGAGGGTCACTGGTTCGATTCCCAGTCCCACCAAACATACTTGCCCTTTCAGCCATGGGGGTGTTATACTGTGACGGTCAATCCCACTATTCATTGGTAAAAGAGTAGCCCAAGGGTTGGCGGTGGGTAGTGATGACTAGCTGTCTTCCCCCTAGTCTTACACTGCTAAATTAGGGATGGCTAGTGCAGATAGCCCTTGTGTATCTTTGTGCAAAATTTAAAACAAACCAATCATGTCAGGTTACCATGACAAAAATTTTAATAGAACATTTTACTATGTACAGTTTCTTTTATATCAGTTTGAAAATATTGTGATTTTAAATACCAATATTAGTTGTGGCGAGTATCTGCTGGAAGTTATAAAAGCTTTCAGCTAAATAAATGACTTAATATCTTTTAAATGTTTCACATAATATATGTGTAGTTCTGTATTGTTTACTAATGATTTTATTTAATAAAACAAAATTAGCATGGTTCCTAAACCTCTCTTGAGATTTGATGGTGCAGGTTTTTTGTTTGTTTGTTCAGACAAAATAAAGATAATGCTATGTTGTTTTTTCCTTTTTATTTTATTATAGAGCATAAATGATGATGATTTAGAGAGGATATCCTTGTGTCTCAAAGTTCTGGCTGAACGTTCTCCTCTGATGATCAAAATATTTAACTTGGACTGCAGAGAATCTCTGTCAACCATGTTAACCACTAAGATTGAAGAGGAAAAAGAAACTGAGAAGGTCAGTAAGCACTTCTTTCTGTTAAAATATAAAGAATAAACATGTTTTTATATCCCAATGGTAAATTATTTAGGAAAGATTCAAGAAAGTAAATTTCAAGGAAGATCATGCTCTCATCCTTATTGTAGATGTTGTTGTAAACATTAAAAAATATATCATCCTCTTTCTTTATTGGGGAATATAATAAAAATTAAGCAAAGCAAATAGTGCTTCTGCACAAAGTATAGGTTAAATGATACAGATCTTGCTTAATTGTAGTTGTGTACTGATAGTTAAAGGTCAGTAGCATCATATTTTCTTGCCCTAATTACACAGGCCTGCATTGGTTTTATTGTCTTGAAATTTTTACATGTTCTACAGTAATTCCTGTATGCTGAATCTGAAAATGATATCCATTTTTCTCCATCATGTGTAGATTTTTCACTTTTACATAAGTGAATTATTTGCATTGAAATCGGGTCACATTTTATTATGCTTAAATTTTTGACAACCACTGGCAATCGCGACGTGAGAGTCCATAGTTCTAGAACCCACAAGAAACACACCACTAGTATATAAACAGTTAACAGGCTGCATGATGTGTCATTTCTGAATAGTATTTGTGTGTGCACTTTGACATTATTTTTTTTCTTTTCAATATTATTTATTCATCATTTATGGAACAAGAGGTTGTGTAAATGACCTAAACATATTCTGTTATATTTGTGGTAAATTTGATCTAAGTAAGAATTTTTTTTTTCTTCCCAATTTGTAAAAAATCCGTAAGTGATAGAAAAAAATAATAATATTATTTTTGAAATCTGTGTAGCTGAATTATGGAAAATCAGTTCTTAAAATCAAAACAACTTTTACGAAGTTTAAATTTGCAGGCCTATGTTATAAGTTATATAGTAAAGACTAGAGTAACTCAATGCAATAATTTTTTTAATGATAAATAGTATATACCAATGAGATATTTTATTGATAATGTCATATTTTATAGTTTCATTGATGTTAAGTATACATTCCACTTTTCCCAACAGCTTTCCATATAGGTGTCAAATTCATAGATATTCCCTAGTTGGGTACAGGGACAAAGCCCTTGTAGAAGAATCTTAGGATGCAAAGCTTCTAGATAAAAATGCATTTCTTAGCTGTTTTGGATGATCAAAATTGAATTTGTCTGCATTTACAATTATATACATATACATAAATAAATACCATACTACAAAATGTCATATACTTTTTACTAACAATTTTAAGACAAATAATCACAAATAAGATACTATATATTTCTTTCTGTTTGACAATTAATTCACTTACTTTCACATTGCAAGTTCAGTGATTTTTACATTTCTCCTCAAAGTTCCAAGACCAACTGTAGTGAGATGTCTTGTGCTTTGTGTGGTCAGTTATATTTATTGAAGTCCAATTACACATTTGGTTCTAGCTGATCTTAACTATCCATAAGGGAAACATTAACACTATTAGACCACTTACCACTTCATTATGAGTCTGATGTTATAATATTTCAAAATTTTACAGTAATGGAAATTGTATTAAGATACATGTAGAAAAAAGTAGTTAATTGAAACCTGAAATGAAACTTCTGATAACAGGCAATATAGGCTAAATGGTGACTTGTGTTCCCAGTTTATGTTTTTATTCAATATGTAATAAGAAAATTAGGCTAATGACAGATAAGAGAAACTCACCACATCTAACCTAATCTCCTTAAAGCCTAAATAAAACTTGAGAGCAGAAGATGAGAATAAAATAAGGATTTTTCTCATTCGTTTTTTGTATTTTCATCTAATATATATAATATAATATGTAGGCTAACAACACAGAGAAAGCTTGATAGATCTAATTGTATGATTAGAGAGTTTGTCAAGTTAAAATGTCGATGGACTTTTACGTCAAACTTTGAAAAACCGATAAAACAACTTGCTCACATGTTACATTTGTTTTGTTAGATTCTGTGTTATTTATTGTCTCTATGTCACATCAGTTGTTTAAGAGACCCACTGAATCAGAATCCATAAAACAATCAAAATATTCATATTTGTGTTCAGTAAAGGTATGATTTCCATATTTTAATTTTAAGTATTGTAATAACATCTTACTTCCTGGTTAACTCCATGAACATCTGTAAACTTACTTTGGGTCAGTAGTTCTTATGCTAAATATATTGTTGTACAAAAAATGGTGGCTAGATTTTTTTGCTAAAATTATGTAGTTGGCCAAATTTTCAAATGTATGGCAGTTTTCACCACCTGTTGCTTTCTAATGAGAGCACTGCCTTCAGTAATTATAGGATTTTTATGTTCACTCAATATTCAATACAGTAATGAATTTGTTAGTTTTATAACACACACTCAGTATTGATTATTGATATGCTTCTGATTTGGGGTATTACATGTGAAAGTAGAGATAAAGACTGCATTTAATTGAAAGTAATACTTGTGTTTAAGATAACTTGCACAAAACATATTTTTAAGCAGTTTACACAGAGGTGTTTTTAGGTGCTTAAGATTCAAGGCTCATGCCCATAGATGCAGGAATTTTCAGCTTTTCGTTATGATATCATTCGTTGTTTTCTATTCTGATTTTTCAAGACACCAACTGGGGATTTGAGGCACTGTCAAGTAGGATTGAAGCACAGGCCTCCAGTTTTAGTGCCTAATGATGCCTCTTGAGTTTACATATCTCGTACTGCATATTAGAATGCATGAAAATAATAAACGTAATTTTTTGTAATATTGTACCAGAAAGTGCATTAGCCATACAGAAATCCTCAAATGCTTTATACATGGATTTGACTAGACACTCTTCTTTTTTTTTTCAATCTATGAAAAAACAAATACTGATAATTTCATTTTATGTTTGTCAAATTCCTGTTCCCTCATAATAAGTTACTAGGACTTTTATACAAGTTTTAGCCTTTTTTTGAATTAAAAAAAATAAATGCATATGTAATTTTACATTTTAATCCTCAATATTGTTTTTATAGAAAATCACTGGAATTTTAGTTTTTCTTCTCAAAATGTAATAGAATTTTATCTGTTAACCTTCTCCTTATATACTCGCAAAAAAGCAAAGATAAAATATTTATCACTCTTCCTTTGATGTTCACTCAGACTTTATACTCTTCTTTTTACAGATTTGTTCAGAAAATTACTGGTAATCTTCCTATTATCAATATATATAATTCAGTTTTCACTATAAAAGTTAGTGTTATATAAATGTTGTTACTTTCTCTCTATCATCTGGTCTGAAAAAGACACTGGTATCTTTGTTATACCCACATCTTTCCATGGTTATTTTAGAAAGATACTGTCATCTTCATATTATTTCTTGCCACTATTATCTGATCCCTGTTGTGTTTCTCACTTCAAACTTTTGTCAAAAATATTTTTTTATTTTGCATTCCTAGGCTAAAGAGAAGAAGAGTATCATTGTTCATGCTGATGACCCTATACCATTCAGCCAGTTGGCATCTAGAGGAGACCTTATGGGAACAGAGGTTTGTTGTGGCTCAAAAGTTTGGTTTATTTTTATTTCACTAATTTACAGACTATGTGAAGATAAATAGCAGTGTTCTAGATATTTTATGTTTATCCTTTAGATGTAGATTTACAATAAAGAAATACTATTTTTATTTTATTTTTTTCAATATATGAAACCACAGAGGATCAATCACTCTTTATTATGTCAATTTTCGTATATTAATATTCACGCTGTCTCTGATACAAGCCATGAGTGATTGGTATTTGTGGAAGTGGAATAACTCTCACAGCAGTGGGCTCCAACACTATATGCAAAGTGAAGGCTGTGGTTACAAAAAAGGATCCTTTGATTAAAAAAAAAAAAGAACAACATTATGATGAAGCTTGAAGTATGTTTTTGTACCATGAACAAAGATTTGATGCTGACAGTCACATGCCAAAGGTTTACAAGTTTACACCTATATTTCAAAATTGGTGGTTGTTTTTATGAAAAAAATGGTAAAACAAAGTGGCACCATATAAATCATATTTAACGTAATTTCCATAATCTTTTTTTCTGGTCTGCTTAAGTTTTGTTTTGGAAGCAGACATCTGGTTTGCCAAAATATGTGGTCTTTCAAAGAATTGTTACAATATAAACTACTCTGTCAAGCAATATTTTTGTAATGACCATCAGATTGGACATGATTGATAATAGAGGAAATAGTTCTAAGTGTAGCATGTGACCTGAAATGTCATTCTTGTAAAGTGTGATTAACCCTCATCTTTGGTAGTTTGGTGATTTTTAATGTCTTTGTAACAAGGAATCACATTAAACTATATGTATACCATATAAAAACAAGAAACTTGCTTTTTGATTTCATATTTAAACAACATGTAAATCTAGTCTTAATTCCATTACTTAATGATTTATACAGAACATCTTTGAGCTGAGTCTCTCCCAAGCCATGGGTCTTGTAAAGAAGGAAAGTCCTGCTGATCTGTCATCCTCTAAGTTAAGCAAAGTAACTCAGCTGACGGGCTTTTCGGACCCTGTGTATTCAGAAGCTTATGTTCACGTGAATCAGTATGATATTGTTCTTGATGTGCTTATAGTGAATCAGACTGCAGACACGCTTCAGAATTGTACATTAGAACTAGCTACATTAGGTAAGTCAACTTATGTATTTACATACATACTTAACTGTGTAATTTCAATATTATTGAATTTGCACTTCTGTTCAAAATACAATTCAACAGAAATTTTTATTCAAGAGACTGCTTGTAAAAACGTCACTGTTGAACATTATTTAGCCCTGTAGCATAAAGACAAAAGAGATTCCAACAGCACAGGAAAGTTAAACGTGATTCAACCATGTATCACGTAGACCAGAGATTCAATAGAAAGGTGGGAAATGGATGTTCGTAAAGTTGCCAAAGTCATATGAAACATTTTACTTTTAAATTAGTAATTCCTAATTAGTTTAGAAATGTAACCTCTGTAACATTAATACTTTTCCAATATCTAAGATAAGTATTTGAAGAATTTTTTTTTTGAACAGGCAACTCCAATATTTACCAAAGACACTTTTGTTTTATGACTTTAAATTAGATATAAAGATCAGATCAGAAACTAATTGGTTTTGTACTTTTTATTCTATACATTATTTATTGTTTCAACTACTTACTGATCATTTAATGAATAGATATAATCAATCACTTGTCTGGTAATTTTTTAGATTGAAAACTGATTTTTCATAGCTTAAAATGAAGTAGAACACTATTTAGATATTTGTTTTAGTTATTAGAATAATTTAGCTATGTATTTTCTTTAAACACTATTTATTTTAGGGGACTTAAAATTAGTTGAAAAGCCAACCCCCATCATTCTGGCACCTCATGACTTCAGTAATATCAAGGCTAGTGTCAAAGTTGCTTCTACTGAAAATGGAATAATATTTGGGAACATAGGTATGTAAAAGGATTTGTACTTTCAACATGTAAAAGAAAAATGTATGATTTACATGAAATGATTCTTTCAAAGGTACCAAGAAAAGCCTTGTTCATCATTCCTGATCTGGTGGACAGAATACTTAAATAGTTAATGGATGGATTTTGACCAAACTTGTACAACAGTTACTATATACTTGATTAATTTTTGGAGGTCCAGGTCAAAGTTGGCATACACGTATTTCATAAACACAACTTGTCCCAATCTCACTTTTGTCTGCTGTTGAATACTGATACAGGGATATTGTTATAAGATAATAAAAACAAATACTAGTTTTGTCTAATAAACAGTTCTTAAACACTTCATGACTTGCATTACTTTTGTCTTAATTGTTGTAGAAGGAATAAATAGTGCTGTCAAACTAAGCTACGGTCTTCAAATGAAAGTTTTTAAGCCTAGTTTAGCATGTATGTATATTGTTACACAGAAAAAAGAGCAAGTGATTATGGTGATTAATACCTAATTAATGTACAAATGTCTTTTTGTTAGTATATGATGTGAAAGGATCGACAAGTGATCGTAATGTTGTGGTATTGAATGACATTCATATTGACATCATGGACTACATAGTACCTGCTTCATGTACAGACACTGAATTTAGACAGATGTGGGCAGAATTTGAATGGGAAAACAAGGTAAGGTTTTGTATTATTAATGTGTTAATGTATAGGAAAGACTAAAATGGATATTGTTTTAACCTTTTGCCTGTGTACTGAGACCTGCTGAACAAGATCTTACCATTTAGTGTGTAAAGTCTATTTACTCTTGTAACACTTTCCAAGCTGTATAAGTCAGTATGATTAACCATTGTATTATTGTGAGAAATGCTAAGTGTGAACTTTACAGTTCAGTCTGGACTAATCTTCACTCATGCATGTTCTGATGACCATGATCATGGAATATTGTGTGACACTACAGTTTCTTCTGTAACAAGTTTATGCAAATGATAGGGAGGTCAATTTTAGACATTTCATGTTTGTAAACTTTCCACAGACTCCACTGTACGTTGGCTTCCAAGGCCATATTTAACCAGAATTGATGCCAGTATGTAGTTAATAGAAATTACTGTGATTCCAGTTTTTCAACCATCTATCTTAACATCTATTGTTGGTTTCAAGATTTTGCTAGAAGCTTGTGAATATTTTAGCTTGAACTCTTGTAAGCTTCAAATCGTATGTTTTAGTTTTGTTAATAGTACAGGAAATGAAAGGGCTTTCTGGGTCAGAAGGTTCTCTTGTATCTATAGCCCTCATTTTTTAGCCTAGCATGTGGTTTCGGAGCCCATTGATGTAATAAATGCTTTTCTATTCGAGTTCATTCACTCCCTTGGAGAGAAATGAGGGCTCTGTTTTTTCAGAATATTGTTTCCTTTGGTTCTGCAATGTTTTTAATAATCTTATACAAATATTGTTCCTCAAAAAGGTTTTTATATATTTCTTTAGGATATATCTACGTGTAGTAGCATTGCACTGCTAAATGTCAAGAATTTGCTGTAAACCAAATATATAGATATTCTATATCTTATCCATGGCACCAAGGCAAATCTGCAGTGTCATTGTATAAGTATATGTAAGTCACTTATGTAAAATATGATGAACTTTGTATAACATGTATATTTAAAATATTGTCTCACAATACTGTAAGGCTACATTTAGGCTTAATTAAGGTAGGCTTAGATGTAATCTAGTCATTTAACTGCTGTTTATAATCCCACGTGTGGTATACCTATTGCTTTTATACATTGAAATTTCTACTGTTGTAGGTATCGGTTAATACCAATATCACAGACCTTAATTCCTATCTTCAGCATCTGATTAAATATACCAACATGAAGTGTTTGACACCAGACAAGGTAAGCTGGATCTTTTAACAGCTAATACAAAGACCAAAACCTTAATTCTTGTCATCAGCATTTGATTAGATATACCAGTGTGGAATGTTTGTTATTAGACACAGTAGTGTAAATTTTGTATATGTTTATGAAATTGTCAAAAACTAGGAGAATATATTACTTATAACAATAGTCATCATACTGTTATGTGAAGTGATGATTTATTGTAATTATTGAAATTTCCAGTAACATGCATGGTACTAGTTTCAGAGTTTTATAAAACAGTTTTCTGTCGTTTCATCTCAATTAGTATTAAAACTGGTAATTATTTTAAATTAGTTATGATTACAACTATGCCTAGTGTTATGAACTATTAACTTGTTTATGTAGATGTATACTTTTGACTTGAGATGGTATTAAAACTACTTAACTTACTATGTGTAAGTATTATCTGTTGATTAAATACATAGTCAGTGATTACATATTCATAAAGACTGCATTACAATTCACTGAAGACTCCTGCAGTATTAGTAATAATTAACCATCCTATTATACATATTTGAACTATTTCATTTTAAAAATTCTGTACCATTCTCTGTTATTATTATTTTTACTTTAAAGAAAAATTTTGGTCTAAGCAGTTGCCGTCATAACACTAAGAACAAAATATTGTTAACTGCAAATGTAACACAATTACAAAGAATAATGAACAAATGTTTATCTTACTGAGTCTCACAGATTATTAATTTGTCCCAAAAAACCATTAAATGATGGTGTGCTACTGCCTAAAGTCTATAATAAATATCACTAATGATATTACTTGTTTAACTATATGAAAATGATATATTTTAACAATTATAATTATTTCTTTAAGTTAATTTACACAATTTGATGAGAATCCTTTAATTTCGTTTTATATACCATAAATTTGAGGAAAAAAAATTATTAATTTAGGTGAAGGATATTAGTTTTAGAATTTTGTTACATAGATGTTTAGAAGTAGAAAAAAATGTCTTTGTTATGATTATAAAAGTAACAGAAATAAAAAAATCTTTATTGAAAGAAAAATGAGTTGGTCTCATTTCATTAATGTTGTGTGTTAAAATACTATAGATTATAAGAGCTCAAAGCCTCTTTAATGAATTAGCACTGCATTTTATAGCCTGTTGTTTAATAGTTCTGAGACCATGTAACTGAAATGGCATGTTTCAGCCTATGTTAAACTTTCTCATGCTTTTACTTGTGGGTGTCTGTTGTATATAATACTTCAGTTTTTTAAGACATTTGATACCTGTATTTGATCTTCTTATTTTATAACTTTTTGAAGGCTCTTTCTGGTGACTGTGGATTTATGGCTGCTAATCTGTATGCTAAATCAATCTTTGGTGAAGATGCATTAGCTAATGTAAGCATTGAGAAAAATCCAAGCAATCCCAATGGACCTGTTAGTGGCCATGTTCGTATACGTGCTAAAAGTCAGGTAAGAGGTTGTTGTGAATAGGAATGGCTAAATATTAATTAAAGTGAACAAGATCGTAATAATTCTCAAGTTCTGACAAAAGTGATTGTTACCCTGTAAACTATAAGAGCTGTGTAGGTTGTTTTTTTTTTTTCCTTTTTCGGACCTAACCAGCCTCTGTTCACAGGAAGTGAATTAATGTATTTTATTATTAGTTAAAAAAAATATCAGGGTAAATGAAATAATACTGTGAATGCTTAAGGATAAATCATAAAATATAATGAATATGTAAATTTCATTACTAGTTTTGAATGCCATCTAGATAATAAAACTATATATTGAGAAATTACTCTGAAAGCTTACCTGAACATGGCTTTAAAGAAGGGAACAAAATATGGCATGGAAAGATTTGTAAAAGCACATGCTACTTAATTGGGAAAACACCATGATTATGATGGGTTACACAAATGGCAGTCGTACTAGTTAACATGAATGTTTGTTGTTGTTTTTTACATCATTTTTCATTGTTCCTGATTTTTCCTAATTTTATGAACTATTAGAACATTCTAAATTCCAAATTTCTGTATATTCAAAGATTATACATATTGTTATAAAACTGTTAAAAGAGAATAGAAAAAAAAAATCAAGTGCATGTAGTAGCAATGTAAAAGTGGTTACATTTTGACATTTCAAACTTTATCATGTGGGAACGTTTTATATGTAGAGTAATATAGATCAAAGAATCATTTGAAGTAACTAAAGGACCACAAAAGGTTTGTACACACTTTCTGTTTAGATATATTAAACAACATTAATTTAGTACACAAAAACGTTTGTGCACTTTCAATAAGAGCAAAAAATAAAGACTGGCTCTGTTTTAAGGTCAGTGTGATAATGTGTACTCAAATAATAAAGACTGGCTCCGTTTTAAGGTCAGTGTGATAATGTGTACTCAAAAGATAAAGACTGGCTCTGTTTTAAGATCAGTTTGATAATGTGTACTCAAAAGCTAAAGACTGGCTCTGTTTTAAGGTCAGTGTGATAATGTGTACTCAAATAATAAAGACTGGCTCCATTTTAAGGTCAGTTTGATAATGTGTACTCAAAAGATAAAGACTGGCTCTGTTTTAAGGTCAGTTTGATAATGTGTACTCAAAAGATAAAGACTGGCTCTGTTTTAAGGTCAGTGTGATAATGTGTACTCAAAAGATAAAGACTGGCTCTGTTTTAAGATCAGTTTGATAATGTGTACTCAAAAGATAATGACTGGCTCTGTTTTAAGGTCAGTTTGATAATGTGTACTTATTATTCTTTGTTCCCGTTTTTGTGTGGATGTTCACAGATATAGTCCAGTGATGGAACACATTGGTTTTCACATTTTCTTACTTTTATTCCTTTTTGTGAATCATCTACAATTTTTTCATTCCAACTTAGCTTCACTCACACAGAAGTTTAGGGTTTCATAAATAACCCAGGAATAATTTAGGGAAAAAAATATTTTCTTTTATATTTGAAAAACTGATTTAGTTTCAATTATGGTGTAAGAGTTAGAATTTGGTGAGAAACAGGTTTTTTCTAATAGTCAGTTTAGGAAAACGGAGGCATGTAAATGACCATTTAAAGTAATTTTCTACTTTAGATAGTCAGTATTCAGTTTAGATACATTTTAAAGGTTATGTTTGAACTTTTGTCCCAGTGAAATGGTGTGAACTTGATAATTGTCAATGTGCACGTAATCTGTTTGTATATTTTTGCTGTGTTAAAGGTAACTAACTAACTTGTATTTGTTTTCTCTCTCTCTCTCTAGGGTATGGCTTTGAGTCTGGGAGACAAGATTAATGTAACACAAAAATCCTCCATGAAAACTGGAGCCTAAAACCTTTTATATAATTTATCTTTCTTGTTTACGTATTGTATTTCGTTATTCCACGGCACTCTGTTTCTCGATAAAACTTTATGTTCTTTTTTTTTGACAGCTGTTGTATAAACTTGTTTAATTAAAGCATAAACACTTAACAAAACACAGTTAGACTTATTCTATTGATCTTACATGGAATCATATTTTGTGTGGGGGTGGCACATACTACTCAACACTCATTTTCCCCTATATATATATATATATATATATGGGCCGAAGAACATGTTCATTACAATGACTTATTTAATAACTAATTTAAAAAAATGGTATTCTTTATATACATAATTTATACCCTCTGGTTGAAAAGTTCTACAGCCTTTCATCTGTGCATGTAAAAAACTCTAGGTACTATTATTCATGACGTGAATTGTATTTAGTCTCAAAGATACAGATAGTAACACCAGTAGACATTTCAATCAACTCCCATATTTTTATTACATCAACCAGTTTTGTATCACTACAAAACATATTATGAAAGGTGAAAAAATGTTTGGAGTTTCATTCAGTTTACCATAAGAAAAGAAGAAAACCAGGTTCAGTAACTAGCTTTTTTAAAAGCACTGTTGACTTTCCAAAACTATGAGCCACTGTGTCATAATTAACATGTTTGATAAGCTTTTTGAATCACTGGGGGCTTTACTAAATTATAAGCAAGCAACATTGTCATTATCAACGTGTTCTTAGGTAAGCTTTTTAAAGCACTGGTGTCTTTCGTAAACTATAAGCAACAGTAACACAGTTTAACAGCCAGACTCCAGTAGCAAAATAAATGTCAGCCAATTATTAAATAATGCCGATTCTCCTGTTTATTTTGCCTGATTGTACATTCGTTGTAAACACGTTTCCATGTATTTAAATCAACATGTACATTAACCATAAGAAAGATATTTACGGTGGGAAAATGAATTTTATTCCATTTGATATAACATAGTCAGTACAATTTCTTTTTTTCATGTTATATGATAAGTAAATAAGAGACAACTGAAGTCATTTACTGCTTACTGGACTATTCTCGTAGTATTGGTAAGCTACGAAATACTTTTTTTTTGGAAGACTCGTTCTTTAATGATTCTCACTAATGAGAAACTGAAACATAAAACAGTAAATATACACGAGATAATATTATTTTCTGTTTTATATTAAAATATAGTGATCTTATTTTTCCACCAGATGGCAGTATTGAGATCTTTTAGTGGTTAACTATCAAAAGCTGTTTTGTAATACAGCTATTTAAATGTCGTAATTTCTTATACTTACATCAAAATGTCATAAAAGTGGTTACGTAGAAAACCATTATTATCCAAAGACAGGAAATGGACGTTGTAACTACAAATGTCATCATTCAAGTGAAACGATATGGTCACCCATCATCACGTTATGTGAAAATAAGCTGTATTATCTAGTTGAATTCTTCATAATATGGTTTAAGCAATTTCTCCTACGTAGAACAAGTTCTCTATAGGGAACCTACGTAGATAACTATCGAGTGTTAAACAAGCTTTCAGCTTTTTTTTGAACGTGTAAATAATATTAAAAACAAGCTACGAAATAACGAGTAACATACATTCCCAATGTATATTGTACTAATTATCAGCCCGGCATGGCCA
>NW_013665683.1:906243-916370 GCF_000517525.1 Limulus polyphemus
GAGTAGCCCAAGAGTTGGCGGTGGGTGGTGATGACTAGCTGCCTTCCCTCTAGTCTTACACTGCTAAATTAGGGACGGCTAGCGCAGATAGCCCTCGTGTAGCTTTGCGCGAAATTCCAAAAACAAACAAACAAACTAATTATCATTTTAAAGTTTCAAAATGTTATTTTATATTGTTCATCTCAATAATTTTTTTTTCTCACAGCAAATAAGTACTTCTATAATAGTGACTTGTTTATATATTGAGTTTGTGCTTACAGAATATGACAAGTTTAAACTGTTTTAGGTGTGTGTGTCTCTACACGCATGGACACACACACACAATATGCGTTTTATTACAAAACAAAGTTAAGGGTATGAATGTTCGTATTGAAATTATATTTTCGTTTTCTTACATTTTCGAAGGATGAAAATCTATTGCATTGAATGTAGTAAAATATAAATATCTGATTTAAAACAATTTTTATACTGAATATTGCTTCTGTACACAAACGAAGATTGTTATTATACAAGGGAGCTGAGAGCGTAGAATCCGAAAATGATGTCTTGGACTATCACGTGTTAAAAATATGGCAGTACACTGTTTGGGGGAATTAGCTGTGTATTTTTAACTAAAATCTATACATTCTTTAATCGATAAATTAGCTAGTGTATTCATGGTGAAACAAAGGTGTAAGTGGGCGCCAATCGCCATGCATAGATAGCAGAACTTTATGGAAAGGGTTTCAAAAAAATATCAAACATGTAGCCAGAACTTTCAACATGGATATCTGCTGGAATTGTCTTCAGGATAATTACAAACAAAATATAACAGGATGACAAGCACAAAAACGCCATCTACAAAATCTCTCATTCCTGCAGAGAAACCTACACTGGGAAGAAAGACAAGTGAAGACTAATGACAATTCCAGCATTGTTTAACACAGTTATAGGCTAATTGACACAGGAAGCTTTTTATATAACCACTAAAACCTTCGCTTAGTGGCGTATGTTACCACTGGTTAACACACAATTCTCATTTAAGCCAGAAAGAACAACCCCATCAGCCAATAAGGTTTCAGTAACACCAATGAAACGGAAGTTTTCTCAAACATCCTCACCAAACGGCTTATAGATAAAACGGAATAATTTATAAGACGAAATGTTTCACACTTGGTGTTTTTCATAACCAATTTTGAAGTTTTATTTCTTCCCAGTGTTCGAAATAGACACCCTATTTTTTTTTTATCAAAAACTGTTAAAATCTGACTCGTTAGAATAACGTGACACTGATGTTCCAAAACCAAACAATATAACTACGTTAATATTTAGTACTTGCTTCTTCCACAATCTAAATGTCTCCACTCGGAGTTTACGACATATTCTCATGTAGATTTAACAATACAGGAGGTTTTAGATAACTTTAACAATAAAACTTTACCGAACACGTGACATCATACCTGTCTGGTTGTAAAAGCTACACAAAGAGCTATCTGTGCTCTACCAACCACGGGTATCGAAACCCGTCTTTCAATGTCGTAAACTTGCTCAATAATTAGTACAGTAGCATGGTATATTATCATATTTATTTTTTTATGTGTGCTGCAATTACGTGTTTTAAGTTTGGCGGACGAGTATGGGTGCCTCCCAGAAGCTCAGGGGCAAGTCTGCAGGCTTGGCACTGAGTAGATTGTATTATTTTACATTCAGAATTAAAACCTTTACGTTATATAAAAAAACTACAACTAAAATATTAACTATCGTGTATGTGTAGTATTTATAGAATAAAGTGTCTTAGAAATTCAAAACAAATTTATTAATTATGACATTTTGTGTGTGGAAGGAGATTTTGTAAGATAAAACAATAAGCACCCTAACAAAGGCGAAACGTCAATGGTGATTACATTATAAAGTTAGTTTATTTGTTAACCATATAGAAACGGTTACTGAGCTGTTTTTGCTCGAAAAGTTTACGTCATTTGATAATGATATAAATTACCTGGTTAATCCATGAAATGATCAAATCTTTAAATCACGAACTTATTAATAGTCAGATATTATTGATTAATTAATGCATCTGTAAAGGAACTTCTGACATTTAAAAACAACAACAACAAAACAGGTTTTTTTAAATACATTTACACACTTATCGAGTTCTTCAATCAAATCAATAAACAAGTCTTCAGATATTTCCATCGATAATTAGAAGCTTACAAATGACATGTTTTTAATTTTGTGTACTTCATACATATAATTCATAAAAGAAATAACTTACTTATTAAGGTTTGCAATTAATGATGATTAATAATAAACACTTAAATGGCGTGTACTAAAAGAAACTTAAAGACTGCTTATGGTCTGAAAAGAAAAAGTTTCAACTTATAAACACAAGTCTTTCTTGCGGTATGATATACTTATATGATGACAGCTGGACGGAAAAAAAATGCATAAAAATGCAAGCTTTTGCTTCATTTGATTGAGTGGAATTTACAGTAGGTATATGCAGTAAACTATAGTTAAACTACCGTTATGTTTATAAAGTTTTTATATGAGTCGGTGGTATTTCGGGGAAAAATGAACATAAACGTTCTGATACACCACCATGAAATTCTGATGGAACTTTGTCTGTGTACTTACGATAAAAGGAAGGTTAGACCCTTTTAACGGTTTTCAAATGTAAACAAAAGCTGTACTTCCATAAACCAAAGCACCAGTTTGTCATGTGTGATTATGTTAAAACATACTTGATGATTAACTTTGGTTGGTTGGTTTCAAAATACCTCGCAAGAAACGTTCATGTGTTAGAGAAGGCAGGTCGTTTGATGTGTATATTTATTCTTGAAGCCCTAGTGATTAGGGCCTAAAGTACTATCAACCTCTAATACTTTTGTTGTAAATAATACATATTAAGCACACGCTTTTAATGCTTTTGAACCATACTGCAAGAATTACATTTCAGACTGAAATACTTGAATGATTATTCAGAAGAAAGTTTTATTCAGATTTTTTATACAAGTTTTGTTTCAAAATATGTGAAGATGTTATGTTGTTATTTCAAATAGGTCAGTTAATTGAAACGCACAAATTCCACAGAGTTTAGTTAAATACAATCCTTATTTAAATAACTTATAAACAATTGGCTATTTTCTTTAAGATCAGTCATGTAAACAACTCCTTAACTTTTATTTCAGCTAAGAACAAAACTAATTCTTTTATATATTAGCTCATTCAAAAATACAATTAATCTTGTATATTAGCTCCGTCAACAACACAACTAACCTCTTTTTTTACCAGCCTAGTTAAGAATAAAACTAATCCTCGTATATTAGTTCTGTAAATAATATAACTAATCCTTGTTTATTAGCACAGTCAAGAATACAACTTACCTTTTTTATTTGCTCAGTCAAGAACAGAACATAGTTGTATATTAGTTTTGTCAATAATACAATTAACCCTCGTATATTAGCCTTTTTATAGTTATAAAATGGGAGATTATTCTAATCACAAAAGTGTAATCTCATTCTTAGATTTCTTAGATTCTTTATCTAATCGTTAAAATATCTACAGTATTGCATTGTTCAAATTCTCCAAAATGTTAAAGTAATTAACAAGATAAACGTTTTTGTTGATGAAAATAACACCATTTTGAGTTTTAGTTAGTTTTTTCTAATAACGCAAACTCGTTCAAACATTGTTTGCCCCTGCCGAAACTTTGTTTCTTCACTATTTGTGAGGCCCGGCATGGCTAGGTGGTTAGGACGCTCGACTCGTAATCTGCGGGTCGCGGGTTCGCATCCCCATCCCACCAAACATGCTCGCCTTTTCAGCCGTGGGGGCGTTATAATGTGACGGTCAATCCCACTATTCGTTGGTAAAAGAGTAGCCCAAGAGTTGGCGGTGGGTGGTGATGACTAGCTGCCTTCCCTCTAGTCTTACACTGCTAAATTAGGGACGGCTAGCGCAGATAGCCCTCGTGTAGCTTTGCGCGAAATTCAAAACAAACAAACAAACACTATTTGTGGGGTTTTGACATTAACTGATAATGAGTAAGTTAGTCTACGTGTCTGAATGTAGGTCATCCAAATGTGACTGAAATCAAAAATACACAACAACAAAACGTCTGGTGGCACAGGCACTGTTCGAATATAAACTATACGGAAAGGTTTGAACAAAACAGTGTCCAAATTCAGTTTCAGAGGAGTTTTTGTAAAAGGTATGTTACCTAAAAGTATATATATGGACGAAGCTGTGTTTCGAGTATTACTTGAATGTAGAACTATAGAACGGATTGAACTTAAGATACTTTGTAAGATTGTCTTGAAATACTTGTGAAGAGTTCCATCATATCTAAAGTGAAGCATCGCATGGGAATGTATACGTATACTAGTACGTCGTATTTGCATATATTTCATTTTCCGAACTTCCGCTCAGACGGAAGTCTTTCGAAGCATCTTTTCCTTCTGTTCTACTTTCATAGATTAATCTTCAAAACTTTCTGCACAAGGTCACGATGAACTAGGTAGTTGTTGCCCATTCCACCATTGTTTGTTAATCATGAACATTACCTAAATCATCTGTAAAATAATACATTTTCCCAGTTCAATATTTTCCTTCAGAAGTGATGTTGATTATCATTTAACACATATAAAAAAGTGGGTCAGAGAGCTTTCTCATAAATAATTATCACTACAATCTACAAGTGAAAGAAAGAAATTATAAAGACTGGCTAACCTTACATAGTGCGCCACGATATATATCTATCTATATATATATATATGATGCACAAGAGACCCTTCTATATAACACATGAGCTAATTTGGATATATAATTATTTTTACCCCTTTTTCTTTCAAGTGTTATAGTGATATTAAATTATTTTCAAAGAAGTATTCCGTTCTTTAAATATATATATTTTTAAATTGGTATTTCACTGGTTGAAAGAAAGATAAAATTGTTCCTGTGGTGCAGGGGCGGTAACTTATCATGCATTGACGGTTATGTTAAAGTTTAAGTGCAGAGAATGAGACATCTTTAACCAAAATAATGCTTATGATTGCATTTTGAAACTTACACGGAGAATGCTTCACGATTATAAAGCGAGTTTGAAATTCCTATAGACCAAGTATAAGATTACTATTGACATGAAGGTCTTGACGAAAACTTAATCACAAGATGTAAGTCAAACCAGGTTTACGACTTTTATCAACAGACCTTGAACTTTAAGCATGTAGAACTTATCAGCGGATATTTTAACTCCTGAACTTGAGTTTGAAACAATAAACAAGTGTTTGAAAATTCCTCTGGAATCCACAAGACGTCCCATCCACGTCAGAAGGAAACAAGTAAACCGAGTTTGGCCTGATTAATAACGTTCTAAAACACGTTTTGATTTCATAATAGTGGTCCATCCCAGCGGATCGCTGGTAAGTTCACGGAGTTACAATGCTAAAATTCAGGGTTCGATTCCCTAACAGATAGCCTAGTGTAGCTTTGCTCTAATGCAAACAAACAGAACACTGGAGAGTGAAATTGAGAAGTTAAAAAACGTATGTTTGATTTAAATGCAATTGATTTTATTACCCAAATCTAAGATATATGATTTTGTTTCTAATCCCTTTAGTGTATAGACATAAAGGTACACTGGTGTACCTAAACATAAAGAGTGACTTAACACATTCAAGTTTTTGTTTAACATTTCTATCTGTATTGTGTTCACGGGAACTCGTGACTACCAAATTCTCAGTTCATTACCTTTAAGTGGCACTGTGGTGGGCAGTAAATATGTATACCGTGTGTAGTGTGAAAGATAAGATTCCGTGATTTATCATTTTTCTTATGTAATCGGAAACGTAAAGAGAGACATAATTAGAAAAATCAAATTCTGAGAAATAAATACACCGTGGCAGCATGAGCAAGGGATATCATTATGGTAACATGGGTAAAATTATTTTAAGGATAATTATTCTGATAGTATGGAATAAGAAGTTGTATAGAATATCATCATGGTAGTATGAACTGTAGGGAATGTAGTTTTGGTAGGATAGGCAAGGACATTGTAAGGAATGTCGTGGTAGTTTGTATAGGGGATATCATCATAGCGACATAGACTAAGAGATTGAAGTGGATAATAGTACGGTAATATGTGCTTTAAGCTTGAAAGAGATTATACTGGAGTAACATTGAAGGGTGACAATGTGGTAGCACGATCTATGAGGTCGAAACGGATGATACTGTAGTGGCATAGTCTAGGAGATTGATGAGGTGATACTGCGATAGCATGGGCTAAGATATTTTGGTAGCATGGTTTAGGAAATTGAAGGGGATAATACTGTAGTAGCATATGCCACAAGATGAAAAAGAACGATATCGCAGTAGCATGACCTTGGTCTTGGAGATTAAATGATATGATACTATGGTATCATGGGCTAACAGACGGAGAAAACACCATAGTTACACTGGCTAAGAGGTTAAGGGAATATACATTAGAAAACACTATGATAACAAAGGTTGCAAAAAGTTAAAGGGATTATACGCTGTAACATGGGTTAGAATGTTGACTGGAATAAACCTTAGAAAATTGAAAACATGAAAACAAAATGTCATGTTGATAGTCCACAGGCTCACAGTATATTTTTCATATCTAATTGAATTTGACAGTATGTAGTACAAGATACTTAAAATTAAAAGCTTACACTTGGAAAAAACGTTTTGATTATCTTAATTCTGTTTCTGATAAATTTTATATTGTAACCCGTCTTTAAACAATTGTTTTTATTTCATTAAATACAATTAAACTGTTTTCGGATCCCCGTTTAAGATTAAACTTAGTTGAAGAAAACCTATTTAAAGTATATTATTTAAACTTTATTATTATTGTACTTTTTATGATAACTTCACGAAATCTAAGAGTCAAAAGTGTTAGTTTAGTCTGTATGTTGAAAGTCAATTTTAATGTTTGTGCCAAATTATAAATAAAGAACAAGTGTTTAAAAAAAGGTCAAAAAACAAAAATTAGAAATTTGTAACAGAACCGAGAATACAGTATTACAAAAGGCGATTCATAGATGGAATATAGAGTGTAATAATTCAGCTAAAGCTTACAAACAGGCAGGTATTGAACGTTTCACTGCACTTCATCAAGCATGCTCTCTATACGGATTTTTACTATGACTTTTATACGTGTTAATAACTTAAAGAATTCGCTGAATTCGAAATATACATGTACTGCCAAATTCCTTCGCGTCTTTTTAAAAGCTCATTGTAATTAAATAAAGGTAAACAGAGATGGTCCGGGAGATTAAGGTTAGAAAATAATCCAATATTAATTCATGCTGAGTGTCCGCTAACTACTCCAACAATTTTGAAGCTGGAACGATCAAACTTGGCAGACGATTTTGAAATGTCCCAGAGGGGAGAAGGGGATCCTTATCTGTATGAGGCCTGGCATGGCCTAATGGTTAGAGCGCTCGACTCGCAATCTGCGGGTCACGGGTTCGAATCCCCGTCACATCGAACGTGCTTGCCCTTTCAGCCGTGGGGGCGTTATAATGTGACGGCCAATCACACTATTGTTTGGTAAAAGAACATTCCAAGAGTTGGCGATGGGTGGTGTTGACTAACTATATTCCCTCTAGTCTATCACTGCTAAATTAGGAACGGCTAGCGCAGATAGCCCTCGTATGGCTTTGCGCGAAATTCACAACAAACCAAACCTTATCTATATCGCGTAACCCCAAATACCCTTATTTATCTGGGGTACCAAGGGGAATTACAACGCGCTCAGAAGGTCACTCGGGTACGATGAGCCTCTAGGAATAGGTTTGCAGGGTCGCTGAACTCTAATCTGGCATCCGAGTTTTTTGTTTCTGGTCCCCTCAAGATCCCGTGGACTCCATTTTTGAAACTATGTTAATACTCTTATCTTAATTCACAAGCCCCCTCTACACCCCCATCCCTCAGTGACTCAGCGGCAAATCTGATGGTTATAATGCTAAAATTGGGTTTTGATACTCGTGGTAGGCACAGCACCGATAGCTAATTGCGCAGCTTTTGCTCTTGACAACAAACAAACAAAAATCACCAAGATAGCGGGACCAAACTTGGCACACATGCTCAGGTACCACGATCGAGTGTTCTGAAGGAGGAGGTTGAGGTACAGACCCCCTTGGTGTAGCTATAGAAAAAATGGAGGAGATTGATCGGCACATTGGGCCTCTGTGAATCGTGAGGGGAGGGGGAGGCTTTGAACCCCGGAGCGGAGCACAGCTATTTTATGCTACTGAATATAAAATGCTGTAATTTGTAGTCATGAAGGGTATTGCTCATTCAGAAACGGCCTTTGAATAATTACAAAAGTTAAGAAACATGTTAGTGAAGAAAATGCCCTTGTTTGAGTTATTGTTATGTGTTCTTGTTATTCTTTCTAAGTCCTCTTATTAGATGTAATATAACGTACTTAAAAAGCTGTCACATTTCTAGCTCCTAACGAGTATTGCTTCCTGCCATCAGTTTTAGAAATATTGCTCACATTTAACCACATGTACAACAACGTATTTAAAACATATTAAATGTTTTTTAAGATACTTTTTTTTCGCAAATCCCTTCAGGCGCTCGTGTTCGGTAGTTGTTAACAGACTTCGAGGAAGAGCTATTAAGCTGTCATTAAAAATTGTGATTGATCGTTTTGGGCCTTCATCATTTCCCAACCTGTACTTTATTCAACTCCAGAAAACCCAATTCAGTTCTACCAATAACTCGTCAAACCGTACTTGTGGTGGTTGCTTTGTTCTTCCCCACCTACAACAAACCTGATGGACTTGTTAACTTTAATACAGTGCTTATGGTTGTCAAACTAATGGGCTCTTTTCACCTGCACCGTGTGGATTTTATGGAGACCTACTATGGAATTAATTAGCTTCATGCATACAAAGACGTTTTTTTTCTCTCTTCCAATCCTCCAGATGTCCATGACTTTAAATGTTAAGCTATATACTTCTTCCTAGTTTTAACATGATTTTACAGCACCTGAAGCGACTATGTATTATTCATATTCACGAAAAAGAACAATGAAATAGTAATTTTATCTTATTATAAATTATCAGTTCCAGTACGTTAAAAATCCTCTCTTTTGAGATACTCATTTATTTGAAACAATACAGAGCTACTAGATACCAAGTTCTAAAGAGATTCGAGCGGAATTTAACATAAAAATGCACAGTTCAAGGGATTACATGTGAAATACTTCAGAAAGTTATTCATTTTTCTCAGATGTATTTCTATTTATCGTATTGGTTATAAAGCTCAAGCTATTAGAACTATAGCCTCTCGGTATCTCAGAGGTAAGTCTAAAGGCTTATAACGCTACAAATCGGATTTCATTACTCGCAGTGGGCATAGCACAAATAGCTCATTATGTAGTTTTGCGCTTAACTACAAACAAACGATCTCAGGGTCATACCGTGATCTGAGAGCCCATAGTTTCGAAACAATACCAAAACTATTAACACAATTCTGTCAAGGTGGGCAAAGTGAGCATGTTCATCTTTATCTTCAACAATTGTTATGGTGTAAACGCCTTTTTCAAACTGGTGAAGCATGATTATAATTGATCTATAATACACTTGTCATTAGAAATTAGCATTAGGCCTATTATATTTTTTTAACAAAGCATTCTATATCGAACCTCTTAGGAATTTTCAAGAATTAGAAGAGTGTATAATAATAGTATTCTAGCCATACTATCTTCGCTGTATCCATTGCCGCCAATGCATTTCGCTCAATCCAGAGCTCATCAGATCGGCTGAAAACCCCTAGACTAGATATGGAATGCAGTGTTAAAATATCTATTTACGAATTTGGTGTCTTAATTTATAGAAGAACATGATTTATTCAGTCATTCATTGCTGCAAATTCAACTGTTTCGACAAAGATTCATGGATACAAAATAGTGCAGTATTCTTGGAAACCCTTATTGGTTAGTGTCAATGAAACATTCTATATTTCAATATTTTTTTAATTTGATTTTTTGCCCAAACCTTTTTATCTCCAAATTATTAATAATATACATTGCCATCCTGTTACGTATTAAAATTTCAAATGGTATGAAATTGAGTTAACTGATAAATTTAAATTTAGTAGTTAAGTAAAAG
>NW_013665683.1:917370-924471 GCF_000517525.1 Limulus polyphemus
GCAGCTAGTCATCACCACCCAGCGCCAACTCTTGGGCTACTCTTTTACCAACGAATAGTGGGATTGACCGTCACATAATAACGACTTCACGGCTGAAAGGGCGAGCATGTTTGGTGGGACGGAGTTTCGAATCCGCAGAATGCGAGTCGGGCTCCCTAACCACCTGTTTACCGGGTCAAGATGGTATTATTAATTTATAACTTTTGCGCTCTCTCTCTCTGGGGCCCGGCATGGCCAGGTGGTTAGGATGCTCGACTTGCAATCTGCGGGTCGCGGGTTCGCATCCCCATCCCACCAAACATGCTCGCCTTCCCTCTAGTCTTACTCTGTTAAATTAAGGACGGCTAGCGCAGATAGCCCTCGTGTAGCTTTGCGCGAAATTCAAAACAAACAAACAAACTCTCTGAGAAACGAATATGATAGTATAACTTGCATAATAGTTTGCTTGCACTTACGAGTTCCAGGAAAGGTTTCTGTGTTTCAATAGATATGCATATGTGTTGTTGTTTTTTGTCTTTTTCTCTATATTAATGGGTTTTTTTTCTGGTTTAGTAAAATTATGGTATCTTAATTGTCAACATTCTGTATTTTAGAATATTGTATTTTCTTTTATGAACTCTAGTAATTGGACTATTGAAATCGGCAAGCTTAAAGAAATGAAAAAACACAAAGACATAACTACTTTTTTCTGCACGATAGAATGACCCAATGACATTATTCAACTGATTTTTAGAAACAATCAAGCAGGTGACAAGATACGCATTATTATGTCTCCGCAAAGAAACATGCTGTTTTTCTATTTTTTCTTTTTCTTCCAAACAGTTTTCAATAACCTTCATTCCTCGGCGGATTGATTTGAAACTTGATAAGGTTATACCTTGGTCCAATATGTCCAGATACCTTTATCATTTATTTTGATTTAGGTCTTTTGTAAAGGATTTTATGGATCAAAATACAGTGTGCTTAAATGCAATTTTCCCAGAACAGCAATTTAGTGAAAACATGCATGAACAAATTCTTAGATTTTTGCAGTTTTCCTAAACATATTTGCTTTCACTGGGATTTACGGATGCAGTATAATATTCTTAGAAAAGTAATGGTTAATACATTTATTGGAATCATTATTTTTGAGAAACACTTGAATTTAACAACATCAATTTGTATGTTTTCTTTTGTCACGGGGTTAATGCATTTCTTACATCATTGCATCTGTACTTCATGAACATACTGAATATTGTTTTGTCTTTTGTAGTGCTCCTGAAATTAATTTTTGGAACCTATTAGTAGTTAATATGTTTATATATTCATTTACTTAGTATTTTTTTAAACTTTAATTAATCCTGATTACATTAATACATATAATTCACCGTTATAAGTCTTACTTTTGTGTTAGTGATAACCATAATGAGCAAGTCTAAATTCAATTTTTACCTAAGTCATTATTTAACTTGAATTGGTTCTTGAGCTATCAGCATAACTGTTTCATATCCAGAAACGATATTCCTACTCATAACAACCAGGCAGGAGTTTGTTCTGTTCAGTTAAAAATATGTCGAAGTTTAAATTATTTAACCATAATACTTATATAATCAGTTTTATTTATGTTTCCATGTATGTCACGAACTGTTCCTGGAAGAAACTTGCAGATCCAAAACTTGTTTCCATTTTTATTCTGTAGCCTCGCTCCTTCCAAGAACAATTACATTACGGTGGAAGGAAAAAGTTACTGTTACGTCTCCGTTTGTTAATTGATTTCCCGTAAATTCGTTCCGACGAAACTTTAGCGACACAAGTCCTTACTTAATAAAACTGGTTTATTCTTTCCGAATATAACTTTACGATACACTTAATGTCAACAATCGCGCTAAAACAAACGCTATGACAACGAACATGCTCAACTTCAAAAATTACAAGCAATAGAAAATCTTCTTTCTAGTCTGGAACTTCATTGATATCTTATCCAGGGTTCACGATGAGCGAGTTAATTACGAGTTGATGTAGGTACGATTCGCTTCACGGGTAGGTAGCTAGCTTTGTCCTTCGTTATTTATCAGCCACACACAACGGGTTTTCCACCGTGACGTTATGTAATGTTTTCGTAAAAATACTAATGTCCGATGAGAATCCACTAAAGTTAAACGATTTGTAATGTTCGAACTTTGTAAAGGTTCCTGGTCAAATATCTGAAGTTATAGCTTCCGAAGTTTATAGCACACCGACTATAGCGAATTAGTAATAAATACTCTCTCTGGCGCGTCGCGTTGGTTATATTTATAGCCGTGGAAAGGTTTCTAGAAAATTCAGATTACGTAACAATACAATTTAAGTATTTACGTACACACATACATTGTTGATTCTTACTCTCGAGAATCTTCTGCAAGATTGAAGAATAGGCGGGAGTTTCATAATTCATATCTAACACTATAAGCTATGCATGTATTTAAATATAAACTCAATCCAAACAAATGTTGACATTAAAATAAATATATAACAACAAATTCGTTGCAATCCATATTTTGCTTTATATCGGTTTCCCTTAACTGTCACTGGTGGCGTTCTACCTGTCTCTTAGAGATATCGCCTGTCAACGATCAATGCCCAAGCTACTACTCATCATGAAGTTGTTTGCTATAGTAACGCTTAGTGATGTATATTTTTATAACGAATTAAAACAAAATAATTAAACTGTTTGTTTTCGTTTAGATGTCTTTGAAATATTTCCTACACAAGTATGTTAATGATGTAATATTCCCAGGGTATTACGATTTCCTTCTATAACTGCCCCCCAGTGGCACAGCGGTATGTCTGCGGACTTACAACGCTAAAAACCGGGTTTCGATACCCGTGGTGGGCAGAGCACAGATAGCCCTTGTGTAGCTTTGTGCATAATTAAAAACAAACAAACAAACCTTCTATAACTACTGACATGGAGACTGTTTTGTTAATGTACTAAAATTTATAAGATCAAAATATCTTATTTAATGAAATCGGCCTATCGCTATATAGCAAGTTTTTAAGGGCTTTTAGACTGTAGTAAACTGATCTTTCATGGCCAAATTAGAGGATTTTAGGAAGACGAAACGAAGCCTTTTCCACAGCCCTTAAATTCCCTTCAGGCGGGAAAGTTTTGATAAAGCAATGTTTGTGTATAAAACAGGAACATTTACATGCTAAGTACGCCAGAATTAACTTGTATGCGATTTTTTGGAGCTAATGCATATTATTATTTTTTGCAATCTGTGTCCTAGTAAAAGCATCGCTGAATCGCATGATATTCACTGAATTTTCCCGGTTTTTCTCCATAAAATAAAATTCCCCGATGTCTTCCGGGTCGAGAACGAGAAATATAAAATTCACTGACTTTCGCTGATTCGTGGGAACTACGTTAGTATAGTTCGTATTATGTGTGCATGTGTGAAGCTCTAATATTTTGTCTTATGTAATGGGGCTAAGTAGAAAAACGTGACTCATTTTTTCACATCCTTGTGATGATAAACGGATGAAAACAATTAATTATACGTTTTTTATACAGGTCAATCCTCCTTCCTACCCCAGGGAAAACTTTGTTGTGCAAACTTTACCATGGTAAGGTAACGAATGCTGTAAGTTTTGGATAAATTCTACCATATAACCTTTTGTAAATTTATTCAACAGTGCAGTGAAGAACTTGTAAAAGCAACAGCTTACGGGGTGTACATACTGGATCGTCAAGTAATTGTCAGTCATGCTGAACCTAATAATTACCGAAGCGCTCAACTGGGGCCTAATTATGTGCAAGTATATGCTAAGTTTTTAACATGCAAGTACTATTACATTGGCGAGCGTAACATATGGTGTACTTTTGGATATACTAAACCTTTTGTTTCTATAGCAACATTTGCACAATTTAAAATTCATGTGAAGCATAAATTACCTCAACAACAGGAAACCTATTTGCCTCAACTAAGTGTTCAAACTTTCTGAAATATTTTGACTTGTCTGAATTATAGGATAACTGATTGAGTTTATCGCAGTATCAGTTACATTTGTGAAGTAGAAAACTGAGCTGCATGAAATAACTGGTACAAAAGTTCCCAGGTGTTATATTTATAAAAGTAAGTCCGACATTTAAAGAGTAAAAAGGGAAGTCGACTTTCCGAAGGCGCTCGTGTTATCATTTTTGTTTTGTTTTCAGATGTTATGACGCAAGTTACATTTAGTAAAATTTTGACACAACACGCTAACAGATATTAGGCTTTAATTCGAATCAATAAATCGTAAAGTGTGTTTGTTTGTAGTTAAGCACAAAGCTACACAATGGGCTATCTGTGCTCTGCCCACCACGAGTATCGAAACCCGGTTTCTAGCGTTGTAAGTCCGCAGAGATACCGCTGTGCCACTGGGGGGGGGGGGGGCGTAAAGTGTGATGAATATTATGCTTTAATTCGAATCAATAAATCGCAAAGTGTGATGACATATATTATAATTAGACGGTTCTACTGATTAAGTGTGAAAACGAAAACTTACATGTGTGAGACTTGTACAAAAACTACTTTATGCGAATTAACAGACTAAATACTATATAAAATGTTTCGAAGTTAAAATCTTTAATATAGATCATGTTGCACAAGCTTATGAACTCGACACTGCATATTTAACACTTCTATGTACACGAACATTTGTGGTAGTTTTCATGCCCTTCGCTTGAATTTTCATTATTCCATCATTTTCACGCACGCTATTTAAGCTATGCTTTCTTGCAGGCATTATGTGTTAGAACAGTTAGATCGATAAATTCTGGTCTATTTGAAAAATTTTACTCGGTCAGACAAACAAACTCACGTAGTCGTAACTTTAATAAAACCACACGTAAAGTGAACAATAAAGTAATGCTATTTATGATATTGTACAGAGTATGAAACAGTTATGAGCGTTCAATGTATGACATAGTTTTAAGAGTTGAAACAAAGAAACTCACAAAAACGAAGAATATAACCCGTAGTAACGAGAAAAGTAGCTGAAAGGTGTTTATGAAACGAACCGAAGCTAAATTATTGCAAAGTAAAGTTGTAATGAAGGCAAACTTAGATGAATATGCAAAAACGTCTGAAAGCATGTTCACAAAGCGATAAGTATATGGTTTTGAACGAACTGCGCATGCGTATTTTAGACCTAAATAAGTCGAGAAAGCACATAGAAATTGTATTTACTGTAATGATGTTTTGTGTTTTTTTGGTAGGAAATTACACACGAGTTAAGTGTTGTTTGTGTTAAATATTTTGCAAATGAAATAAGTAAAGTTGAAATTGAAGACAGTCGTCACGTGATGACAAAGACATTGTGCCATCGTGTACCATACTCGTTGCATTAAAAAGTTTGACTGAGCAAAAAACAGGTACGGTAATTCTGAATGAAAAAAACCAATATGTAATCTGGACTCCTCGGACAAAGGCCTTTCTAACGATTTGAGATTTGTAGCGTTTGATCCAAAAATTTGCTAGAAAAGTTCTGGACAGGCAAACACAAGCGTATTATTTATATAGATGACACTGTTAGATAGGCTTGCGGTCAGAGAAATACAAACGAGAAATGGGAATAAATAGTAGCTATGAATTAAATAGAATCGCGATTTTTGTAACACCAAAAGGAACACCACCAGCTAAGTAAATAACTGAAGCAATCTATATACATTTACTGAAAAAAGAAAGTTTTTATCAAAATGAATTAATTGTTCACATATCTGGATCTGCATGCACAATAACCAAATTCCATACAAATATATCTATAATAATAATAATAGAGTTTGTCTGTATGTGTGTGTGTGTGTGACTGCCACAGCTCCAAGAGACCTGAAACTTTTCACGCACACTAAGGGGATTCTGAGGGTGAGCCTCTGGTTTTTTTTTTTTTTTTTTTTTGTAGATTTGACTCGAAACAATTTTGACCAATTTTTTGCCCTCCAGCCCTTAAGCTCCATAATTCTGCTTTCTGAAGGTAAAAAGAAAAAGTGTCATTTTTTTCTAATTCTCACTTAATGAATGAAGAATATGTGGAGGTTTTCTGCCAAATATTGTTGAAAAAGAATAAAATGTTAAAAAAAAATCTGCCACAAATTGGGAAAAAATGGGCATATTTTACCAGAAATGAACAAAATTCAATAGGGTATGGGGCCAAACATTTCTTAGCGAGTCAAAGGCAACACGGAGGGAAAAAAGGCATCATATTGTTGCGTCAGCGAGATCACGTGACGTTTCTAGAACTATCTTGTTCCTTCGTGAATTGTCTGGAGATTACTAGATATAGGGTAGTCTGGTATATATATATAAGAGGGTGACAACGTGGGGGAATAATGTGTGTGTAGACAGTGAGTAATTGATCTGCAGTCAGAGAGTATTATTGAAACTTTTGTTTATAAATCATTGTTTGTAGTAACTATTTGTAATAATTGTTATTGTAAATTGTACTGTTGTGTGTATATTAAAACGTATTTGTGTTAAAAAGAAAACTGTGTGTATCAATCTTGTTGGTAAATATTGATACGTATCTGCTTCTTTGATAATTTCTGGTAAAAATTCTTTCCGAGTGACTTCAGTGATACAAGTCCCTTCTTGATTAAAACTAGTTTATTCTTTCCGAGTGACTTCAGTGATACAAGTCCCTTCTTGATTAAAACTAGTTTATTCTTTCTCATTACAAACTTTGTAATATATTTAATTTCCACAGTCAATTATACTGTTAAGAGCCCTGAAGTCCACACAGCAATGTTGGGTCCCATCCTTCTTCTGGACTAACACGAAGGGAGCTGACCAGGGACTATCTCATTTCTCGACTATCCCTTCCTTAATTAGGCCATCCATGAATTTTTCCATCTCTTGTCGCTTTGCCAGAGCTATTCTTCTTGAAGGGATCTTTATTGGACGGTGATTGCCTGTGTTTATTCTGTGCTCCACAAAGTCTGTGCAGCCGAGGTCATGATCTCCTTTCGAAAAGACGTCGCCTAATTCGCCAAGAGTTCTCTAACCTTAGAGCCTATGATGATGAAAAATGGACCATACTATTCTTATAGAGGTCAGTTAAATGTTCTGGGAGAGGATGTCCTTTCTTTATGGTCGTATTCCTTGC
>NW_013665683.1:925403-930166 GCF_000517525.1 Limulus polyphemus
AGACGTAACAATATGTTTTGAATCCAATCTTCAGAACTTTTATTGCCGTTGATAAGCATTATTTCTTCAGCGTGCTTTAAAGTTACGGCATCAGTATTTAGAAAAATAAAATAAATTAGGTATAATCAAAAACTGAAGAATGCACAATAAGTCATATAAAGAGAAGAAATTTACTGTATACTTTTTTAAAAACAAAATCCTCAAAAAAGTTCATTTAAGTTGAAAATATTGGTATACATTTATCAGTACATTTCTAAGGATTTGGGCATAAAATTGTTTCCAACTTTAAACTTTTAATACCCAAATACTTATAAGATAGTTATACTCTTTAAACTTAACACAGTATACAGTTGTAATAAATTAATATGTAAAAGTTTAGCTTTATTTTCTACTGACATCCAATTTTAATCACAGGCGCTTGCAGTTAACTCCTAATAGCAATAAAGAAGGGGTAGGTGAATTCCAATACAATCAAGACGATTGTTTGTTTACAGCAAGATGGTATAGCTTTGTGTTATCAGAGTTCATCAGCTGTATTTCTGTTGCTCTTATGATTTTAATGGAAGAGTCTGTAATGGCATATTTTATCGATTTAAATGAGAAATAAAAACCGTACATCTAACAAGTTTTACTAATTAACCTTGTATTATTGACCTAAACTGAGGGTACGGCAGATTTAATGACCCTTAACCGAGTAAGTAAACTTAGAAGACACAATCTCGGTTGATCTTATATTGACCTCATTACGTTAGAGATCTGTTTTATTAACCTCAAACAGATATATTGCGTTGATATAACTTGAAGTTACTTTCAAATACGCTATAGGCTTCTGATTGTATGGATTTAAATGATTAATGACAGATTTTATGTCATGCTTGATTAGCTAACTAAAGAACCGCTGATTAATTAGTGAGGTTTTGCTGACTAAATTACTTTAAATCAGCTTCTGTTTTTATTTTATTATTATTTAACGTTCAACGTGCATTTTTCGGTAGTAAAAGCAAAACTTCATTTTCGAATATGTATCCTAGTTACGCTAGATAGCACTTGTTCTAATTTGTATTCACTTTTCCCTTGGGCTTATATTTTACTTGTTTATAAGTTGTGTGGACCAACTGCAATTACCGTTTTTATTCTGGCGACTTTAGACGTAGACTGTATTTTCGTAGTTTTACTAATACTACGCAGTTCTTATCACGCGAATCTTCACATGACTGACGAAATTCGAAGGTCAAGATACACGAACAGCTGTGGATGCATGACCGTTACTTTTCACGATAAATATACATAAGCGTAACGATCCAAAGATCAAAAGGTCATAAAAGCAACGCGTGTGTCAAACCGTCTGTTGACAAAACTGCATAGAACGGTAATTTAAGATTCGAATGAAAACTGTAAATTATTTGAATTTTATTTGAATAGATTAGGTTTCAGAAGGGATAAAAAAGTGATCATGTTGGCCTAATTCATCTAAAGTAAAAACGGGTAAAAAAAAAGAAAATATGAAAATAAATCGGGTTAAAAGCCTGTAAATTAGTCTTTACTTACAAGGTTATCTTTTGGTAGGAAAAGCAGTTATAATGTTCTAATTTATGAGATCAAAATCAGGAGTCTCATTTGGGGGTAGCCCCCATCCCCAAGCTCGAGAGGGGGCCCAAATGGCAGTTCCTGTGATGAAATTCTAGTCAAGTCAGATTATTAAATATATGCAAATTACGCAATAGCGTAAGGCCCCAATGAGGTAAATGCGAGATCAGTCTTCTTTGCTCCTCCCCTAAGCCTTTTATGAAATGACACTTCTAGTCAAGAAATATCAAAATACAAAATGCTAGCGTTAAGCTATAAAAGTTCGGAAATATTTTATTTCACCGAAGAAAGTATTAATAACAAAAAAGTGTGAATGTGTGATATTCAAGTATATCACGTACTTTTTCACCATCTTTAGTAACATAGAACATTTTGAAACGTCCATGTAGGTTGTTTCTATGCAGATTTTAGCTTTAGAATGTTTGGTCCACACCGTTGGAGTTTCTCTGTTCAAGCGTGACTTTGTCTCTCTCTCCAATTTTCCTGTGCTGACACATTCTTTCGTTGGCTGGGTAGAAGATAGTGGAATGGCTAAAAAAAATGTGAAGGTAAAAGAGAGAATAATAAGTTACGTGGTAACGCCAACAAGACAAAGAAATTGGCGGTTTCATGTTAACGTGAAACCTAGATTTGGGGGTCTTTCCTACATGGCTCGTGACTGGCTATGCAGCTATTCAACTCGAGGGAAAAAAAGTTGAAGATTAGTCATTTATTCAGTAGAGGCGATCCTCAATTTGTCTACTCATTTACTCACATTTGTTTTGTTTACTTTTTTTTCTTGTGTTTGAAACAAAGATTGTTTTCAATATCCTTTAAAACATGCCCAATATGTTTATTTCTAAAGCAACTTAAAAACTCAGGCGAGCTTTCAGATTCAGATAACTCAGCAAATTACCTGTTCGACCCTGCTGTTATTAGCGGTTCTATCCTATACTTATAGGGAAATAAATGCGTCTGAGACTACCATAATTGTACACAGTGTTATAAAGGAGGAGTGACTTTTTACAAATCTGAAATTGTCAGGAATCACTTACACATGAAGGGTGTAGCAGTTATGTAGTTAGTGATACTACAGTAAATAATTTTCAAAAAATTATTTTGACTCACAAAAATTTATAATTTCTAAACAACTTATTGTTTATTTGGTCCCCATAGGAATTATTCTACTTGAGATTGACCGCCGCCGCTCTCGCTTGCTCCCTCTACATAAAATTAATGGAGTAATTACTCTCCTGGTTCCTGGGCTACTGACTGTACTGGTTAAATTAAAACACTTTATAAAATTCTTGGACGATTGCATGATTTATTTACTTTTGTGTTATGCAATGATATTTTATGAAAATCGAGAATATTTTTGCAGATATTAAATATATTAGTTTTCAATTTTTGAACCACTGTGTTGCAACTTTTGTCGATAGGTTTGATTATATGGTTTATTATTGGAGCCTCTAATAGATTATTAAGCATAAAATTTTTCCAACATATTTTTAATTGAGAATGTTAAAGAAGTATCCGGAGAGATTACACTACACGAGTGAGCTTTTAAAATAACTTGGATAATTATACAAAAACAAATTATTTAAATTGTAAGAAAGCTAATCCTTATGAAATGAGTTATTGTTTGAACATTGAAATGAAAATTCTGTCTAACAACTACTCAACAAGTTGAAATATACTTCTTAACTACGTATGAAGTTACGTATTATGGCGAAAGTGTGCCTAACATTAGTGCATGATTGTGACTGTGTTATTTGTTTTTAATAACAGAAAGAAATGAACCAACAAATAGATACATTAGATACATGAAATGCTTTATTGCAAGTATGTGTGGAATTTTCTATTTTTTATAATAAATCCTTATGGTATATTTCTTAAAGTTTATGAATCATATCGTTTTAACGGTTTCTATTGTTGGCCGAGTTCTTTCGAATTAGTAAAGTATAATGGAATGTTCAGTCTACTTACCGATAACGAAAACATTTTATTTCTTCAACGTTCATTTTAGGTCCAACTTCACAAATAATCGAGATCTAAACAGAAATTCTACAAGCAACATAGTCCCCTGGTGGGATAACGGTACGTTTACGAACTTACAACGCTAAAATCCTAGTTGGGCACAACAGATAGCCTAGTGTGAATTTGCTCTAAAAAAAGCTAACTAACAACTCAATTTTATACTTATATTTCTTCAAGAGAAAAACAAACAAAACATTCACAGTACTGTATTAATTAACTGCCTGACAGTAACAGGAAAAGTGACTAAATTGTGCACTGATTATTCATTCATTGTATATAATACTCACTAATATATTCTATCTTAACTCACTTTTTATAATAGACTAAAATTTATTTACTAAACTTGACCTAAAGTTTGAAGAAAGCTTCAGACACTACGGCCCCCGCCCATTACGTTACGTCAAACTTCTTTTTGGCTAAACAACAATTAACAAGAAAATCAGTCCTGACCAATTTGAGTTATTCAACATGTCGGCTGCATTGGATAAATAGCCATATTTCATGTTCTAGAGCAGATAGCAAAATGATTTTGATATTAAGATATAGGTTTTTGGGGTCAAGGAGATCATTTCTGTTGTATATACTACAATTAGTCCTAAGCTTCCAACGATATTTAGAATGGCCTTCATAATGAGAAAGTATTTTATATATAGCAGGGGATGTGCGACTATGAATTACTTCAAATGTTGGAAGATAGATTCACAACACACTGCACATCGTATAATAAATTATGCACAGTTAGTGAACCATATGAACATGCATGTGCTGAGAAAATGTCATATCCCACAATTTTATATCAGTCCCAGACCAGCAGTCCAATGAAATGCATATAGCAATGTTGAACAACAATGAAGCAGTCATGTTGATGGGGCCCGGCATGGCCAGGTGGTTAGGGCGTTCGACTTTCAATCTGCGAGTCGCGGGTTCTAATCCCCGTCACACCAAACATGCTCGCCCTTTCAGCCGTGGAGGCTTTATAATGTGACGATCAATTCCACTATTCGTTGATAAAAGAGTAGCCCAAGAGTTGGCGGTGGGTGATAATGACTAGCTGCCTTCCCTCTACTCTAGTGTTACACTGCTAAATTAGTGACGGCTAGCGCAGATAGCTCTCGTGTAGCTTTGCGCGAAATTCAAAACAAACAAACAACAACCATGTT
>NW_013665683.1:930515-936516 GCF_000517525.1 Limulus polyphemus
ATGTTGATGGTGGCATTGTCACAGGACACCTTTAAAACAATATTAGGACTTTGAAAACTGTTCCATCTAACTGGAATACTTTACACTTACAGTAAATGCAGCATGGTGGTATACCCTGATTACGGCATAAGCAGCGGCGGGTAGCACACTTTGTGCATGTGCGATTCTGAGGTAGATTATCTGGCACTACCCGCTTGCACATATTTGGTACAAGCAGTCCATTTTCCTCCTCGAAGCCATACTCTTGATGAGGCTTGTCCACAACATGTAGCACAGAACGCACTTAACATATGCCCTCTTATACAAAGCTGGTTGGTGGCAGCTCAGCAAATGTTATGTTCTTTGAACTGTAATATTTGTAATAACGAAGCCATCGTCTTGTAGGGGATACCACTTGTAAATGCCTGTACCAAATACTCATCTGTAGGGGACATTACTTGTAAATACCTGTACCAAATACTCCTCTGTAGGGGACACCACTTGTAAATACCTGTACAAAATACACCTTTGTAGGGGACACTACTTGACAACAGCTTTGGTGAGTGAAGCCTCCATATGACTCAAGTTCTTTCCAAAATCCTTCAAATAGGCTAATGGGTTTACTTTAGTGCCTACTTTACTAGTTGGGTCACACCCAGTTAACACATGCAGGGCAGGCAAAACTTTGCACATTTCTGTTCCTAACTTGTGAGATAGGGTGCGAAAAGGTATGTACCCTGTAGTGTCCCCTACACCCCATTACATGGGATACATGCCCATTACAGTGGTAGGCTTATCATAGCCAGACCTGCAAGCTGATGTCAGGCTGATACCCCATGCAGCACAAGAAATGACACAACGTATTGTCATACTATCCAATGATACAGATGTTCTGGACCTGGACATTCACTATTTCAGTTTGCTTCAACGTCATTGACTGAAAAACTCTGGATGAGAAGCGGTGTAGGAGACACTACAAAGTACATACCTCTTGATAGGTGTTGTAGGAGACACTACAGGGTACATCCCTCTTGAGAGTAGGTATAGGAGACACTACAGGGTACATACCTCTTGAGAGGTAAATCCTCGAATTTTCATTGCAAATGGTTAAAGGATAGTATTAGGCTTCTTGAAATGGTTGTCTCTGCTACATATAGTGAATTAGTAATGACATAAATAAGGGAAAATCATTGTTTTTTATTAAATTATGACAAAAGAAATAGACCAGTTACTCCTTAGGAGTAATTCTAACAACAAATGAATAAAACAAGATACATTTTCTTTGTGGTAGTCATTGTGTTAATATTTTTATATTGCTTTATTGATATCTGGGCATATTTTTGAAATAGTTTGAACATTTATTAAAGTTCAAGTCACATGAACTAGACAGCTTGAATAAAACTCACAAAACATATCCCTGGAAAGCGTTGTCTCATAAAAGGCACTTTATTGCATGTGATGGTGGCCATTTTGAATTTATCAGAAAGTTAAGGATTAATTTTATTTTTGATATCATAAGTGGATTCCTTGACCCCCAAAACCTGTATCTTGACACCTTAAACCATTTTGATATCTACTCTAGAACGTAACATATGGCTACTTACTTCTTGTGGCGGCCATATTGGCATCCATCTCGAATTTATCAAATAGCTCAGGACTAATTTTGTTATCAATGTTGCCAGTTGTTTCCTTGACCTCCAAAACCTATATCTAGACACCAAAATCATTGTGTTATCTGCTCTAGATCATGAGTTCTGGATATTTGCCCCTCTCGGCGACAGTATTGGCGGCCATCTTGAATTTATCTCTTATTGCCGGGTTTCAAATTTCCACCCTGGATTTTTATGAACCTCATATGATGCCATTATGATATATGAAGAGTAATTCTCCGGGAATAAAAGTATCCACAGGACCTCCCCCCCCCCCCCCCCACAGCCGTACGACTAAATGCAAATTTCTAGAAACGTCTAGATTAAAAACACAGGGCCCAAAAATTTATTAGTCTAAAAATAAAGAAATAAAACTCACCCAATAACACTTATTAAAAACTACTTGCGAAATGGATTGAATACAGTGAAACTCCAGTTGTTCAATGCCTCAAAACCTTTTTATATATGTTTGTGACTAAAAAGCTATATATGATACAGCACGAGCGCTATCACTGAAATCCTTCCTTTTACAATAGTAGCGAATGTCTTATTACCTTAATGCTCAAAGCATTTTATCACACACACATGTTTAGTACAAATAAAAATATGCCTTTATATAATGTCAATGTCGATAATTTTGTTCCTTTTCTGTGCCATTTTAGAGGTAGGAAGACATTGTGAAAAACAGTTTGCAGATCATTTTATTGTAGTTTAGACTACTTGGATGCTTTTGATATTTATAAATCATTCCTCATTGGAATTGTAAGAAATTTAGACAAGATACTTTTTTTTTTGTAATCAAAATATATTTCGATTATTTTCTTCTTCTGTTGTAAGTTTGACCAACAGAGGTAATTGTGAATCACGTGCTAAGTTGATGTAAACAATGAATAAATCTGGATTTTCCTAGAGTACTGCTACGCTAAGGAAATAAATTTGAGGCTAACTTCACAATGATTATGTTATGAAGTTTTCCCACAATTTAAAAACAATTCTTCACGCTACACTAGTCAAGAATGACATAGAAAATTTGAAAACGCACAAATTTAGGCAATATAAGTGTGTGTGTGTGTATTTGTTTTACCATCAGAGATAATGAGAATTCAAATTAGTTAACCAGTCGAAAACTTGAAATATAGGGTATGAATAATTACTGTTTCAACTTCCAAATGCTCTGTAGGCCTAACAATCAAAAGTCAAATTCCAGAAATGTTTTATTTAACTCCGTGTAAACTAAGTTTAATGTGAGTGACATTATAAGTATAAGCTGAATTGAAATAACGATTATTTTGAAGTAAATAACCTGTTTTAAATAGTTAAGCTTCAGTAGAATAATATTAGCTTTATATCACAGCATTGTTGTTGTTTATTATTAAGCACAAAGCTACACAAAGGGCTACCTGTACTCTACCCACCACGGGTATCGAAATCCTATTTCTAGCGGTATAAGTCCGCAGACGTGCCGCTGTGCCACTGGGGGGGGGGGGGGGGCTAGATCAGAGCAAGCTACCTACTTAGAAAAAACAAGAGGGAATCCTTAGTATCCTTGAAATTCTTTTAGGCAGAATTAGTAGTAAATTAATCTATAAGACTTTTTTTCCCTTTTTATTAGCTATATTTTTGTGAGTCAGCAATACCAAGCATGGGGCGCGCGTATATCATGTTCTATTTTATTACTTAACAGGATCTCTACCAGTCTACCCTCAAACTGAAATTCTTTAAGGCAGGATTAGAGTAAATTAATCTATGAGTCCTTGTGTGTGGTCAAATACATCAACCCCATTCAATCGAAAAGGATTTGACCTCCTGAGCCCAAAATTGTAATTAGATCTGAAATCGAACAAGAGATGGCGGAGCTATGAGCTAAAAGTTTGTACTTGACAAAAAAAAAAATCAGATCCATTCTATGAGCCGCTATGCCGATGCTAAAAACTAAAATTCCACCTGGTATCGGTAACGACAATAGCTAATGAAATACGTTTGTTAAATTATTATTTATAACGATTAGAATGAATTATTTCACCATTTGGATATCCTCGCTGTTGACAGTATATTCAGCCGCAATCCTAGTTTGCTTGTTCTGTTGGAATGTGAAATACGCCACAAGCAGTAAAGCATTTTGCACTATGAAAAATTTGTCCCTCTTTCCTTAAGTTAGACTGAGCATTTGGTATATACAGCCTGTAAACATCAGAACAACTCACTGTATTATTATTATTAATAAAACACTTAAGTCTTTCTCAGCAGAAAAAAACAGTGCAAAGATTTTGGTTTTTTACTCAAACAATTTAACGTCAAATGTAATTAATAACAAAAAAACCTTTGTATCCTTCCCATTAAATTTTTTGTTTGTTTGTTTTAGAGCAAAGCCACATTCGTATATTTGCTTAGTCCACAGCGGTAAATCGAACCCCGGATTTTAGTGTTGTAAGTCCGTAATCTTACAGCTGTCCCACCGGGGGACTCCAGTGAGCTAATAAATAGGCTGAGAGAACATTGTGGTGATTGTCAAACATAAATGAGTGAATGAAGTTTATGTGTATTGTTAATTTAGGCCTGTTGCTATTGTCATATACACCTATTTGTGGAATATCATTGTCGTTTTTTTTCTTTGGTCGGGGGCCTCCTTCAGTTGGGTTCAAGTGCAACGATTGTACATTGGTTAATGTGGGCCTGGCTACTAGTATTTAAATTTGTTAAAATGTATACATTCCAATCCCACGAAATGATTTAACAACTTTCTTTTTCTTTTTTTACGCATGTTTCTAAGTCACTTATCAATACCTAAGTAATCAAGTTATAAGCCCCTTACCTAATACTGTTTTGGTACTGGTAGCATGTGATAATAATTATGATAATCTTAATGTGAGATATCTTTAATATCCGTGAGAAGCAAAGAGAGTAACATAACTACGGATTGTTGCTTTCTCAGTAAGTAAAAACAACTTAAAAACACATAAACATCATCCCTGCAGTTTAAATAAAATTATAAAATGCTTGAAATAAAACATGTTTATACAACTGTTGGGCCTAAAGCAGCAATAAAACTTTCAATAAAACACTAACAAAACTTGATGAATTAGATACGCCTTAATCCCATTATTTACAAGAAAAAGTCTAGAAAAAATACTTCTCTGGAGCTTTTTATAATATATATATATATATTGGACCCGAAGAACAGATATCCTTGTTATTAGAAAAACGCTATCTCATGGCGTGCAGACTTAACGGCGGCATCTAGATGGAGCCAGGGCAAGAGAGTTGAGATGATAAAAATTGAAAAGTCAATTGGCCAAAACGGTTTGCATTCTCTCAAATTCGGCAACGTATCGAAATATTCATTAAGCAAGAACTAAAAACGTGGAATGCATTTGGCCCAAGTGTTTTAAATTAGGACTAACAGTGGCTACTTTGAGATACGGAAATGAACGTAGACGGTAACGTTTCTAGATAATTTTTTTTTATTCAACAAAATTGCTGTATTTTATTTTTACGAAACAAAATCTGAAATAAACATTTAAAAACCAATCCTTAAGTTTCACTCGACTATCAATGCTAAAACTGTAAAGTCCCAATGAATAACCTTACTTAAAGAAACAGACGGTTAAATAGAAATTAAGTAGACAAACATTCGTGAAAATGAACTGATTGACAAAATAAATCGAGAAATGAAGAGATTATAAGCAGGAAGGAAAGTTATTAACCAACGACAGGCAAACAGACATAGGGAGATAGACAAACAAATAGGTTATCGGAGAGAGAGAGAGACAGGCAGATAAAAGAGAGAATCAGGTTGAGAGGCAGACAGGCAGATACAGATAGAGAAGTAGATATTTAGTGGGTTAATCTTAATGAAAAAAAATGCAGTTAATAAAAATTCCCCTAAACTAAACTACAGGAGAACAAAAATGAAGCTAGGGAGATACTTAGGGTACAAAGGTCAATTTGACGCTGCTTGGTATTCAACTAAACGTTCTTTATTTGAACAAAAAAAACAAAACAAAAAAAACGCTGAACGTGCATGTTGACACAACGAGCTGAGATTCTTCCTTTAGTTGATACGTCAGAAGTTCAGTGTTTTTTTTATAATACAAGTGGTAAGAATTATTTTTAGTCCTCTCTTTCTCCTAAACTTTAGTCAGTGTATAAAAACACACGTGTTTCAAATTTTCGTGCATTCTACAAGTTTATTAGAATGTACTAATATAATTGCGTAATAAACGCAATGTTATTTCAGTGAAGTTTAAAGAAAATGTATTCCATACACAGCAGATGTATATTAAGACTTAACCGAAATCTAGAGTGTACAATTCGGCCTCCAGTGGCACAGCGGTATGTCTGCGGACTTACAACGCTAGAATCCGAGTTTCGAT
>NW_013665683.1:937440-956642 GCF_000517525.1 Limulus polyphemus
AGAGCACAGAGAGCCCATTGTGTAGCTTTGTGCTTAATTACAAACAATTCATACTCATTTTAAAAGTATTCTGAGCTTTAAACTACTGCCATTTTTATACACACTACACATGAACATGTTTATTACACACGTATCTTCACATAGACACGCAATTTTCTCTCTAGTCTCTCCATTTAAGTATTAAGTAATAGACTTTAATCTTGGAATAATAGTATGATAATATACATAAATCTGATACGAACCACCAAGAGATGGCGCTGTAATTGTATTATAAGTGAAATGGTAAACAGTATGCTATTTCGTACGCTCGTTTATTGATATATTTAGTAAAAATAATCCCAATAAAATACACAACATCATCAAAATTTTACCAATAAGGTAAAAAATTTCAGAAATATACTTAGCAACGAAAAATAAAATAAAATTCAAAATATATCAAATAAATAACTATTAAAATACATTATGGTAGTCATACCACAAGAGTTTAGCTATTCCTCGCCCAAACTAATATTGATGTTGGTTTTCAATTAGAAATAATTTAAAAGTTCTATTTTTGTTTGCTTTTTATTCACTTCTCTCTTATAACTTAATGAGGACTTCATAAAAAAGTTTCAGAAGTGTATGAATGAACATTTTAACATGGGTCTGTCTGGAATTTTATTACTTCGTGATGTCTTCCCCCCTCCCATTTCTAAATTATTTCAATAGTAATAAAGCTGAGTTTATTACTTTATAGGCTATTCACTTGTGAATACACAGTGATGTCAATACTGTTTTTGAGTACTTCAAATGATATAAATTTCAGCAATTTGTTTATCGAGTTTTAAGTCCCCCCGGTGGGACAGCGGTAAGTCTTTGGATTTACGAGGCTAAAATCAGAGGTTTGATTCCCCTCGATAGACACGGCATATAGCCAGATGTGGCTTTGCTATAAGAAAACATACGCACTCAATTCTTAAATGACTCCTGATATTCGCTGTTTAGAATTATTTATTTGTTTGAAGTTAAACACAAAGCTACACAATGGGCTATCTGCGCTCTGCCCACCACGGGTATCGAAACCCGGTTTCTAGCGTTGTAAGTCCGCAGATATACCGCTGTGCCACTGGGGGGGGGGCGTAAAGTGTGATGAATATTATGCTTTAATTAGAATTAAGAAAAACGTCACTAAAATAATGATTATTTTCCAGAGTAAGTCCTCTAGTGAAAATGAATTGATTGACAAAATAAATCGAGAAATGAAGAGATTATAGGTAGGAAGATAAACAAGTTAATAACCAACGACAGGCAAACAGACGTAGAGAGATAGACTGCAATAACTTGCAAGACAGACGCGAAGGTGAGAATAGCACAGCAAAACTTAACTAATTAAGTTCGGGTTTTGGAGAGATTTTTTGAAATTGTTCATAGAAGCTTGACTTCATCAGTACCATTTACTACTTCATGAATGTCATTCCCTCATTCTAACATAGTTTTGGTCAGACTACTTCACGAATGTCATTTCCTCTTTCTAACATAGTTTTGGTCAGACTAATTCACGAATGTCATTTCTTCTTTCTAACATAGTTTTGGTCAGACTACTTCACGAATGTCATTCCCTCTTTCTAACATAGTTTTGGTCAGACTACTTCACGAATGTCATTCCCTCTTTCTAACATAGTTTTGGTCAGACTACTTCACGAATGTCATTCCCTCTTTCTAACATAGTTTTGGTCAGACTACTTCACGAATGCCATTTCCTCTTTCTAACATAATTGTGGTCAGACTACTTCACGAATGTCATTCCCTCCTTCTAACATAGTTTTGGCCAGACTACTTCATGAATGTCATTCCCTCTTTCTAACATAGTTTGGGTCAGACTACTTCACGAATATCATTCTCTCTTTCTAACATAGTTTTGGTCAGACTACTTCACGAATGTCATTTCCTCTTTCTAACATAGTTTTGGTGAGACTACTTCACGAATGTAATTTCCTTTTTCTAACATAATTTTGGTCAGTTAGTTAGGGGATCACATTTGTGTGAGCGATGTAATTTATTACATCAGCATTCTGATTATTGACATAATTTCAAAACGAAATTTCGTTTATATCTGACACTAACATCTGTTCTTCCACTTATACCTATAAATGCATGCAAGATTCTGTAATTTCAACCTGGTGAACTACAGATGTTACATAACGACCTATGTGCCATATGTCTATTACTGAAAATTACTAGCCTTTAATCTTCTGAAGTAAAACACGAGGAATATTTTTACAATGCAAATATCCACCTAATGCACGCCCATAACACTAACATAAACTTCAAAGTAGGCAAACGCGTGCTCCTCACGTGCAGTTAACCACAACACCAGGTGTTTTGGTCGATAAGGATCTCCTGACCAAACCACAGGGGGAATTTATCCTCTTCAGTTAAAATTCCGAGCATGAAAATGAAACTAGCTAATGACAATGTAGCCAGCTTTCTAATTTTAGTAACCTCACACCTGTCACGTTTTCTCTAATCCTTTCTTTCGTTTTCAATTTCCTATTCATCGTGAAGATCTGATACAAAATAAGCGGAAAAAGTATTCTTTTTTTGTTTCGGTTACAAATGTTAACACTCTCCACTACACAAACTTTTACAATTTTGGAAACAGAAGTTTTGTTGTGCTATTCTCACCCTCGCGTCTATCTTTGATACGAAGCAAGGAAACTTATCAAAGTTCAATCTCCTCTATTCCATGCTAATCAGTACATGATACGCGGCTGGTTTCTGGTGTTCTGTTGCAATATATGGCATTATGACATATGGCATAAGCTTTAAATACGCCGGCAAATAAGTACAGCACACTACAATAGTGGAAACTAATAACCGAATGTCAAATATACTGTTATATTGGATGGTGGACAAACAAACACCTTTCAGGTAGAAAGTATGATGAAATATTACGTTGAAATTTTAAAGAATGGACTTACGAAACTCAAGATATATATAAATCCGTTAGTTGCAAAGATTCTTCAGATTATAACTACTTCTAACATAGAATATGAAGACGAAAAGTACAGCAATATGCTAAATAAAACCATATCACAAGTTTTACTGACAATATATTAAAATCACAAGTCGAAATCTGATTTAAAATTTCTTTTGTTGTTTGGACAGGCGTGGCCAATGGTTAACTTGCCCAGACTTTGAATTCGAGTGTCGTTTACCATTGTTGCAAAATAACTCTTGGCAGTTTGGGGCCGTGTATGCACTATAAGAATTAGGGTCAAGTCCCACTATTCAGTCAGAGAAGAGTGACTCAAGAGTTGGCGGTGGATGTTATTGGCTAACTGCCTTAATTCGTCCCTCAAGTCTTTCAGTTTAAAATTAGGGACGGTTATGCGCAGATAGCCCCTGTGTAGCTTTGCGCGAAAATTCAAAATAAGGATACTTTTTGTTTTAATGACCTATACATTAAACTACAGTTGTTTTTTAACATTTTCATGTACAGCAGAGGTTTCTCAGTGAAACAATGTATAACAGTCATCCGAAGTATTGCTCTATCCTTAACACTTTTTCAGTCGAAATCTGAGTTACAGTTTATTTCTGTTTTATTATCTTTATATGGTCCACTCAGTGATGTAGTGTGTAACAGCCTCTCGCTGTGGAATTTCTTTTGAATGAATTATAAGCCCTGTGCCCATCGATTTCACCTCTGACTTAATCCGAAAACAGTAGTGAAGGAGAAGGCGTGTAGACGTTGGTGCCTGAGCCTGAAACGCTTTGATGTTGCTCATAATTTTTACATCCCTACTTAATAGTATAAACCTCTATTTTGGGAAACACTTCACGTAGAAAACTGATGATATACATTTTAATCTCTCAATAGCGAATAATTAAAAACACCGAAGTAGAATACATCTAATGTCCGCTAAATCTTTGTTTAATAATTACTGGTCACTTATTTGTATGAATTTTGAAATTTCATTGTAAAATTTAATGCACATTTAATATATCTACGAAAATCTTTTTTTTCTTTCCCCCTCTCTCTCTTAGGGACACATTTTAGGCATGTTGTTGCCTTCTTCAAGTGCTCCAAAACATAACATTGTTCCCCTAGATATATAATACTTTAATATCAACAAGACACATAGTGTATTATATAAGATATTAACAACCTTAATTATGAACATTATAACAAAAAGCTGAAATATTAAGTCATCATTAGAAGTGTTGAAAATAGTAATAGATTAAGGCGGTTTGTCATAATACTTCGTTGCATCTACCTTTTCGTCAAATCATACTTTCGACGTGTGGAAAGTTTGATTTATGATGTTATGGAATGTCTTTTACAATAATCATGTAGAATTTTGTGAGACTTCTACGCTTTCAAAAAAAAAAAAACGCTTACGATCTTCCAAAATTAAACTACTCGATTTCTTTTTACCATCTAGTTGATCATCCCTTTAAGATATTTGTGTTATGATAATACAAATATCAAAATTGAGGAGTAAATCTTATTCAAACATTCCATAGCCATTTCTTTCGTTTATGTTGGATGCATTTTAACAAACGCACGGATATATACAGTGCTTTATATAAATAACAGCTAGAGAATGGGAATATAATTTAAGTTAAAAAACAAAACAAAATTAATGCAATTAATAAATTATGTATTTTGGGCATGGGTATTCATAGCTTCAGTCTTAGAATATGAAAAAGCCCATTGTCATTTTGCGTAAAAGAATTACTCACTTCGTTACTAACTGACGGAAATTTATGGGTGCGTGGTACTGAACGGAAGCAAAACGTTAGCAAACAGGAAAGAACTATTAAATCTTGTGGAATTCATCCCCTATGATGAAGACCACCAAGGGACCGTAGTGTAATAAAAATCGCCAATTCTACTTCCTCAACCACTACTAACATACAACATCTCCCTCTTTAATCCCTGCCCCAGGTGTGATTTCATACCCAGAGGGGAGATTACAATTTATCAATCACAATCTTCCCTGCAGTAGAAACATGACCTGGCCAATTTCATAGATTAAATCTAATATGGACCAACAACTTTACACAAAAGTTTAAAACAAGAGTCCATAAGCGACCTGTAATATGATCCACAGAAGGAAATGTTTTAAGGCGCGTTTCCATCATTCACTTGGATATTACAAATGTGGCACAGCTGTGTTACTATAGGGTAACGTTAGTATTTTTGTTTCAGAAATTTTCAGACGAGTTTCGAGTCTATTAATTTCTTTGTTCGTACATGTTTATACTTACTCGTAAAGCTACGATGCGAACAATTACACCCAAATGTCTCACTGCAGTGTTTATAGTTACTTGTATTGTTGCAATGGTTTTATTTTATACTTACGGTTACTGTTAAAATGGGAGCAGTTAAACCAAGATGTCTCCCTTCAGTGTTTATATTTACTCGTAGTTGCATTGGTACCAACTACACCACGATGTCTCTCACTCCATTATTTCTACTTACTCATACAGTTACAATGGGAACAAGTACATCATGGTGTCTCCCACTCTAGTGTTTTTATTTACTCATACAGTTACAATGGGAACAATTACACCATGATGTCTTTGACTCCAGTATTTATACTTACTTGTGCAGTTACAGTGGGAACAGTTATATCAAGGTGTCTCGCTCTAATGTTTATACTTACTCTTAGTTACAATAGTAGACAATACACCATGATTTCGCTCGCTCCAATGTTTATACTTACTCTTAGTTACAATAGTAGACAATACACCATGATTTCGCTCGCTCCAATGTTTATACTTACTCTTAGTTACAATAGTAGACAATACACCATGATTTCGCTCGCCCCAATGTTTATACTTACTCTTAGTTACAATAGTAGACAATACACCATGATTTCGCTCGCTCCAATGTTTATACTTACTCTTAGTTAAAATGGTAGACAATACATCATGATTTCGTTCACTCTAATGTTTATACTTACTCTTAGTTAAAATGGTAGACAATACATCATGATTTCGTTCACTCTAATGTTTATACTTACTCTTGTCTACCATTGTAACTAAGAGTAAATATAAACATTAGAGTGAACGAAATCATGATGTATTGTCTACCATTTTAACTAAGAGTAAGTATAAACATTGGAGCGAGCAAAATCATGGTGTATTGTCTACCATTGTAACTAATACATCATGATTTCGTTCACTTCAATGTTTATACTTACTCTTAGTTAAAATGGTAGACAATACATCATGATTTCTTTCACTCTAATGTTTATACTTACTCATACAGTTGCAACGGGAACAAGTACACTCTATAACAAGCTGCCGGTTTATGAAAGCAACTATTAAATGTGTACAAAATACATTGGAGTAATCATATACATTTAACTCTTAAAGTCACATCTGGAATAATAGATAGTGAATATATAGGAGAGAAATATCTTACAAGTGTAGTCTTCCACAATGATACATTGTATTTTGTATGTACTGTCAAACTATAAGATACTGAAGTAATGTAGACAACACTGTGTTCTGAAATTAAACTAACCATTACTAAGAAACCAGAAGCGTATAAAGTTTTGTATTTACATGAGGAGCTAGACTAAATAATCTCAAGAAAGGAAGAACTATTGAAAAACAAAGATAATTTTTACAAACCTAACATTTTAGGGGTAAACTGAAAAACAATGAATGACTAGCATCCTAAGTATGACTAGCATATTAACAAAATAATTTCTTCTGTTTCTTTTTTTGGATATTTATAAATTTTACATGAACAAAACAGAAAAAAATTAATGACTATCGACATACACCAGTCAGCAAAATATTTTTTTATAATATAACAAAACAGAGCAAATGAATAACTATCATCACATACCACTTTACAAAGTAATTACTGGCAAGCGTCACACACATATCATTACACATTTTTAAACATGTTTGTAACACCAATGACTGGAGTGTTCCTGCATTCCTGTGACAAGCTTCTGAAATCGAGGCTCAATCACCTTCTCCAAAGTACGGAGGCAAAATTTTTAAGGGTAACAAAATTATTTTTAATTCTATAAAAATAACGTAATTTTTAATGTGAATATACTCAAAGAGTTATTTTCAAACTATACACACACACACACGCCGAACACAAATCCTAATACTTTATTCTAGTTACGTCATTCACCCTAAAAAATTTAATTTACTCAAGAGTGAACCATTCACCAGTTTAAGGAGCACTGTTTTCGAATGACATGAGGAAGCACTGTGTATCTTATTATGTTTTTGTACTTCTACGTTCATCCCAAAAATCTCTTTAACTTGTACTGATAGCACATGATCATACCTTACAAATAAATAATGTTTGTTTGTAATTATGCACAAAGCTACACAGTGGGCTATCTGTGCTCTACCCACAGTAGTTTAAAGCTCAGGATACTTTAAAAATAAGTATGAATTGTACAGTTTGTTTGTAATTAAGCACAAAGCTACACAATGGGCCATCTGTCCTCTGCCCACCACGGGTATCGAAACCCGGATTCTAGCGTTGTAAGTCCGCAGACATACCGCTGTGCCACTGGAGGGCGAATTGTACACTCTAGATTTATATAGTATATAATAGGTTATTACAAGACGGCATAGTATAGTTGAGTAGAGTATATAAAACACTGTAGCACAGTTTCTTTCGATCTCCAGAAAAGTAACGAAAAACGTCTCCTACTTATTTAGCAAAAATATTAATGTAGTAAATTTTCTGTGGTAATTTGCTACTCTATAAAATTATCTTAATTACAATTACGAAACAAAGTTTTAAACTTCATAAATGATTTCAAAAATAAACATTTCTGCTCTATTTCAGTCAATAAAAGTATTATTACTATTTTTTGTTTCGTGAAAACCATAATAAAGACTGAACAATAAGAGATGTGTGACACTGAATGAAAGAGGCATGTTCATTATTTCAAGTATACGACGACACAGTTTAATGTGTGTTTGACGTCACAGTGTATAAGTAAATGTCAGTCTACGACAAGAGAAAATCGTGTTGTTCGAAAACTGTGAATTACATTTTGGAAATCACACACAGAGATGATGTTAGCTACGATAAAGTTAAAGTTGCTCCGCGGAAGAAGAAAAAAAAGGGAACTCTGATTATACAACGACCTTACTTGCGGTGCTCGTGCATTTCAATGTGTACAACATGATAGCAGTGAGAGCTGATATATTAGAGCATATCATAACATGGGAATACTCTTGACTGTGCTAATGAACTTGCAATAACAGCCCAATAACAAGCTAAGTGAATTTTGATAAAGGTGATTGTATTCAGTCTCACATCTTCATAGATGATGCTGCTACGAGGTGGCATTAAAACAGTTAAGACCATCAAGAGTTGTATTGGCATAGAAACATTTATACATGTTCTAAAGCTTAAAATACTTCTTCCAAAGTAGGTTTTTACGGATACATACACATTTAAGGCACTGTTCTAATGGCTTAAGGTAAACTTATGATTTTTAGATTGAAATCAATGAAAAGAGAAGGGACCGACGATGGCTTAATTGTAGCCCTAGACAGAAATTAAGACTGCGCCCTACTCGCACTGGTGCCCCCGAGAACTTGGCTCCCTAGGCGGCAGCCTAGCCTTAATGTCGGGCCTTAAAAGAGAACACTTCTTTATCAATAAAACCAATTGGCGGTGCTAATAAGTATTTGTATTATTTGAAAGAACAAATAAAAGATTTAAAGTTTTCAGCTATAAAGTGCGGGTAAAGGTTAAATAGTATGAGGAGGGGCAAGGAATACACAGTACCTTCTTCGTACAGACAAAACTTGACAAAGTAAGAGAGAGATATCAAGAATTTAAATAATATTACTTGTACTCATACATCTGACATCCTAATTTGTGTATATTATATTTGATTATAAAAACTTGTATAAAAAGTTGAAACTAATTATATGTTTCCCTTTGTGTTCTTTTTTAAAAAACAAATACAAAACATTGTCATCAGCAGATCATGAGATGTGGTGTTTAATTTTTGTTGGCGGAAATTTTACATGCTTTAAAAGGCCTGAGTAATCAGAGACCCCCCCCCCCTCCACATATATACTTCGAGAAACAACTGTTACCTATTAATTACTGTTAAATCATATAAATATATTTATACTTCCAGGACCAATTATTGCCCATTTTTAACTATTAATGCATATACACATATATACATCCAGAAACAATTGTTGCCTGTTAATTATGTTTAAGGGCCTCATCGTTTTTCGTTCTAACAGCGGAAATAGAACCCAGTTACACAACAGAGAGTCCATTACTCTCTTACCTATATGTAATAAAACCTCATATCTTATGATTCGATTATCTCGTGTTAATGGTTCTGTAGTTTCTATAGATCAGAAAGGCTGCATTTATGGAATGGATGCTATAACTACACCACTCACATTATGAGTTTAATGTGATATTTAGACGATAAAGGCGAGAGAGATTGTAGTTTTTATTGATCAAATGCAAGCATTTGATTGGGTAAATCATTCCTACCTGGTTACTACTTGGACTCAGATAGGAGTTGGTTCTTGCTACACTGATATTACCCGTGACGTTAAATGTAATGGATATCTCGCTAAAAGTTCAATGTCTCTCGTGGAATTTGTCAGGGGGTGTACTTTGAAAGCTTTATTACAACTTTTGTGTGGTGAACCTTTCCGGGGGGGCTTTGGTACATAATCTGCTAATAAGGGACATTTCTGTGATGTATAATAATTTTTGTTTCACTTCTTCAGTGTACACACATCCAAGAGTATCGGATTTAACTGTTCTAGCTGTTCAGAAAACTTGAAATTGAGCTAAGAGTAAAGGTATGTGGTTGAATTCATTGGGTGGCGCTCAGGAATCGGCTGTGGGGGAAGTTAACTATCGGAAATAGCCCTTTGATGGTTTTAGGTAGTTATTTCATCTAAAGGCAGCGGAAATGCATGATTTAAATTGGAATTTGTTATGGCTGAAGATATTCCAAGTGTTAGTTGCTTGAAGGTAAGGGAGTTTGAAATTCATTGGTTTCAACATTCTTTTGTATTAGTTGATTGTTTTATCGATGGGAAATATATAATTTATTCGAATATTAAACGTGCTTTTATGTATTTTATTTTGGATGCTGGTGTATATAAAGTGCGTTATGATATTTTTACTTCTCTAATTGATAAGTATGGTTTAAATTTGGTTGATATAAAGTTGAAACTGTTCTTTCCATTGGCTCACGTTTCCACAATTTTCCTTTCTCTCTCTCTATTTTGTTTTATTCATCTTTCAGGTGGATTATTTATTGGATTTTATGTTTATTATTGTAACATATTTCCACGGTACTAATAGACCGTTATATTTTTGTGAGTACTTTAAGGCTTGTAAAGTTATCACTGTTACTTGTTGTGTTTTTCCAAACGATAGTGAGCTTATTTTTCGTCATTATTTAATTTTTAACGCCATTGTTCCTATACCTTTATTAAGTGCGTTTTACAGTGAGACCTTTATTCATGCTGGTCTTATTTACTTGAGAAATTTCTCTTACGAACTTGTTTCACGTTGGCTTCCTTTGAACACTGTAGTTTAGTGGCGTCAAAATGTGCCTAACAGCGTGTTAATCCATTCAGACTAAACAGTACTATAAAAATCATACACTGCTATTCCACAAGAATGGAAGAATTTAGATGAAAGAAAGATTCCCCATTCTGTTAGTACTATTACGTTTAGAGAGATTTCCCATTCTGTTAGTACTACTACGTTTAGAGAGATTTCCTATATTGTTGGTACTACTATGTATAGGGAGATTTCCCATGTTGTTGTTACTATTGTAAATAGGGAGACTCCTTATGTTGTTAGTACTGCAACGTTTAGGGAGATTTCCTATATTGTTGGCCCGGCATGGCCAGGTGGTTAAAGCACTCGACTCGCAATCTGCGGGTTCGAATCCCCGTCCCACCAAACATGCTCACCCTTTCAGCCGTGGGGGCGTTATAATGTGACGGTCAATCCCACTATTCGTTGGTAAAAGAGTAGTCCAAAAGTTGGCGGTGGGTGGTGATGACTAGCTGCCTTCCCTCTAGTCTTTCACCTCTAAATTAGTGACGGCTAGCGCAGATAGCCCTCGTGTATCTTTGCGCGAAATTCAAAAACAAACAAAACAAACTCTATATTGTTAGTATTACTACGTTTTGGGAGATTCCCCATACTGTTAGTACTGCTATGTTTCGTTGTGAAATCTTTGATTCTGACGGCGAAACTTTTACTTGTTTGAACGATTTATCTGTTAAAAACTTTTTTCTTTATTAGATAAGTTTTCAACAGCTATTACAGGAAAAAGTTTCTCCTGGACAGATTTTTTTGCCAAATATTAACAGGAAAAACGTAAGTAAACGTACTTATGAACCATGTAAGTTTTCTTCTTACTAATGTTGATTATTTGTTTTATAATAATTTTCTTACAACGAATAATAAAAATGTCCATGTGTAAAGACATGACACCGAGCTATGTACCTTATGTAATGAAGAAGCTCAAACTGTAAGACATTTTTACTGCCACTGTGGCACTGGTTTTGGAATGATTGTATTTGTCCACAACGTGCAGCAACTGATAATCAGAAACTATGTAATACTGTACAAGGTTTTGTTAATGGCTTATCAAGAGATGACGGTTTACAGTGTGTTTTCAGTTATTATGGTTAAATAATCTGAAGTGTATCTTTGGTTTAAAAAGTTTATTTTGTTGTGAGGTTCAGGTTAGAGAGAACATTACCTTTGATATTTCTAGCTGTACTATTCATAACAATCTCACTTCTCGACTTGCGCGTGCTTCTTTACTATGCCCTTTGTATAACTTTTCTTATTGTGTATTTATTTCTCATTTGTAATTTGTATTTTTGTGTATTATTCATCTTTTCTTTGTGTAATACGTTTTGCTGTATTATTTTTAAAAAAGGCTTCCCGAGAAGGATCTTTCAATAAAAATACATTAAAAACAGATAAGTTCTAATGGTTTAAAATAGTTCACCATTACTAGATAGGTTTTTTACTACTAATATATATATACACACATTTAAGACACTGTTCTAATAGCATAAATAGTTCAGTCTTGCTTGATTCTTCTGATAAAACATGCTTAAACCCCTACTTTTTTATCTAAAGAGAATGATTTTCATGAAATATGAAGTTCTTTTATTCTACCAAGAGTATCGAATAAAATTTTTCTAAGGAAATACTTATGTTTAATATAAAAACGTATTTTTGCTAATGAAAGAAGCTGAATTACCACAAAATAATGTTGACTTTTCGATGACTCAGTGGTAAGTCCGAGGGCTTATAACGCTAAAAATCGGATTTCGATACTCGCGATGGGCACAACACGGATAGCCGCCCATCGTTTAGCTTTGTGGCTACAAAATATAACAAACAAAAACAGTTATTGCTGTTCTATCCCATGAAGAGGTGTTGGCGAATTAGAAAATGACTATAGTTTAATATCTATGAGTGAGTTTAGTCTATATATATAAAGTACAAAAATCTGTGTGTTTGTCTGTTCGTTATCTAACTACTCCTAGGTCGCTGGGTCAGTCTCAACCAAACTTTGTGGAATGATAGTTTGGAACAGTTTTTGGAATAGTTTTGCTGTTATTGAGCATTTATTATCTTTGACGTAAGCTAACATTAATTTTATTAAATTTTCAACAACACAACATGCAAAAAGTGTGGGGGAGGGCACACAAACGTCTTATAAATCTCAGAGAGTTCGCTAACACTCTCTCTATGAAGGAATGCAATGAAAAGTAAATGGCGCCACTATTGCAATAATACACAAACTCAGCTGAAGTTTCTACTCCAACAACTACTATAAGGCTGATATGAAGATCCGTTTCTTGAGTTATACCAACTTCCTACTTTAACCCGTGACCTTTCAACTTCGACCCGTAAGACACATCTGCAGCCGATGACCGTCAATTAATTAATCACGTGAAACATTGTGGAAGAACGTTAAAAGCTGGGTGTTGAAAGCGGGTAACAGAAAGCACACCTACCGCCACTATTTTCCCGCTACCTCTTCCTAGAAAGTCACCCTGACCATCGCACAGTGTATACCATGCTTTAAGTATATACATAGTAAGTTCTTAAAACTTATACAAAACCGTTGGTGAGATAATAAGGAATATTGTAATGATATGTTAGGTTATAAATAATAGGTATGAAAGTTAAGATTTTTGTGTTATATATCATAGCATCCACCCCCACATTTTTTTAAAGTTCATAACCCGGACAAAGGACGTGTACTTCAGCTTGTATATAATGTTTCAAAAAGAATTAATCATTATTAATTGTGTATGTATGAAGAAACAAGTTCTCCTGAAACAGCCACATTGAACTCGTCAGCACATAAACCACAAATAATGGCGCGAAAATGTGTAAAGTCGTTCACGTACTCCCATACCATTTAGTTTTAGTCAAGGTTCTTGTTGTTTTGTTTTTATTTTACCTTTTTAAGTCTACTTATCAGCATAGGCAGGGGTGTATCACATTACGGCCCGCCCTTCTAGGACCATCCCAATCTTTCTGGTACTTGTTAGTGACGTTAGAGTGCACGTCACAAGCTGATGACTTTGTGATTTCCATATTCGTCATATGTATAAAATATGTTTATTTATGTAGGAACATTGTGGAAGAAATATTATGCAATAATATATACGACATAACTATACAGATTACCTATCATTGGAACATAGGAACATTGTGGAAGAAATATTATGCAATGATATATACGACATAACTATACAGATTACCTATCATGGCTATTTTTATATTATTTTGCTGATCGACGCTTATTTTATTTAAAACATGATAACTACAAATATTTAAAATAACCTCTTATCTATTTGAAAACCTGACATCCACAATATTTGGTAAGTTTTTGCTTATTAGAGAACCTGATGGCAATTACAACTTACAGTTTCTTACCTATTATAAAACCTTGCATAGATAACTTCTAATTACAAATTACTATTCATCAGAAAAGGTGACTTCAAAATATCAAGGAAGTTCTTAATTATTATAAAATCTGGCATCATAAACGTTTGCCAATTTCTTGCTCACTAAAAATTCCAGGTATCTAAGCATTAGTAATTTATTAGAAAATCTAGTATCATAAACATTTGACAGTATCTTGCTAACTAAAAAAAATATCTGGCATCAAAACGTTAGCAGGTTATTATTTATTAGAAAACCTATCATCATGATCATCTGGCAATATCTTGCTAATTAAAACCTGCCATTAATACATTAGCATGTTATTAGTTATTAGAAAACCCGGCATCATAAACGTTTTGCATGTTCTTGGCTATTAAAAACTGGCATTAAATACATTTCGCAAATTCTTGATTATCAGAAAAACTAACACTTTGAGTATATGTTCTTGTTTCCGCGAATACCTGGCATCATTCCTTTTATTGCCTATTGAGAAAATGTGGCATAAACAGTACCATATTAACGAAAGGGCAGCCTCGAGGTCTCAAAGGCTTCCAGGACTTTCCGACCTTGATCATTGTAAAAAATACAATTCAGATGAGCCTCAAAAAAATACATTAGGCCCTGGGCCTCCAGTAGGCTTAACTTGACCCTTGACATAGGTATACACTTTGCGAAGCAATATCTTCGATATCAGACATCCTTGGAGATATTATGTTAGGTAATAACCAGATATATCACCAAGTACGAAACAACTGAACAGAAAATTACACTAGGTCACTAACTGCTTTATTATATGAACTTTTCTCAATTATGAATGTAAGGAAGTTCTGCTAGTATATTTTGAACTATGGTTGAAGCATGACAATGGAATAAAATCATTAAGAAACTAGAGGGGCACTCAGAACAGCGCATATCTCCGCCACGCAACGTTGATCATATTCGTCTATCAAAAAATACGTAAATGTTTCAGTATGTCCGTCGTTATCTTCGAACACTGACCATTTTTGGCAGGACAATGAGGAATAATATTCTACACAAATCCACCAAGTTTCATCAAAATCCGATCATTCTTGATTGAGTTATAGAGCAAAAATAGTGTGCAAAATCGGTCCCCATGCTGACAGATAGGGATTTTTTTCGTGTCCTTGCTGTAACCTTGACCCTCCAAAAGTTAATTTCTTCTAAGTTTGATATTCCAAATGTAAACCAAGTTTCCTCCAAATCCATTCAGCCGTTTTCAAGAAATCTTGCTGACAAACACAAAGGGGTGAAAACATAATCTTCGTCCACCTTCGGTGGCGAAGGTAATGATTACATTTAATTTTGTTATGAATATGAATATATGATCAATTTTACACATGTTGCATCTTTCCGGTTATTACCTTGTATAAATGAAATACAAAAGATGGAGGATTGGAATATATTGGGATGTAGACAACGTGTCTTCGAGAAGTTATTTACATGTAGACACGCCTTACTGAAGGGGAAGTGTTGAAGACTTAGCATGTGTCAAGGCTTAAAAATGTTTCCTCCTACGCTTGACACAGCGTTTGATAAAGACATTTCCGAGAATCTCCTTAAATGTACGTACTAAAGCTAAAAGAATGGTATATTGTCTAAGATAAAATAAGCAGGAAATAAACCCTTATTGAAAAGTAGCCATCCCTTGTGTAAAAGCGTGTTTTCTTCACTTGTACTATAAAATTCAATTAATCATGTGTTACATGATATACTTCGTTAGTTAATTGTTGTACAAATGTTTACATATCCAAAATGACCTGCCACAAAGTTTGATAGCAATAAAAAATGACCACAGGAAGTTTACTTCTTCCTCTCTGCACATGTTTGATATATTATAGTTGATAACGCTATTCATAATGGTAGCCTGAGTGAGGGAATAAAACACAGTGGGAACCGACAACAGCCAGGACACCATAACCATTTCTTAAAACAAAACGGTTTTTGTTTTCTGACTCGGCTTTAAGATAACAACACCAGCATCTTATCTTAGTTTTCCTGCCTGCCTGTCGTGTCCATGACAGCACGCCAACCTTTGCAGATAAGTGTTACACAAACTCAAGTCCTGAGTCAATAATGATGACGACTTTATCCAACGTAGGGTCGAATTGTAGAAAGGTACCGATAAATGTCTGTATTCTTTACTCAGTCTACGAAATTATAGTCTTTGTTTCTCCACTCACCTTAAAATCGTAGAATAAATGGTGCTTCGCACGTGCATTTCTTTTTATTTCTTTACTATAGTAAAAGCCCTGTCTTCCGATTCCTGTAAATAGGACGAAAGGACGTCTTTTTTTTTCTTTTCTCAGTTACATTTCACATAATCAAAATGCATTTATTCACCCTTCAACCGCCGAAACTTGATAGACAAAATGTTTTACTTGGTAAGTGATAACATTCAAAATTGATGGCAGTAGATCTGTACTTGTGTTCCTCATATTATTTAAAACAATCTCTTTGCTTAAAAGCTACGGTTTACGCGGCGAAAGCTGGCTAAGCATTAGAAACAAATAGGCTAAAAATGTGTGATAAAAATCACGGAAACTTCAGATGGCTCCTCCTTACTAGTTTTGCCAGCTTTCGGTGTGTAAGCTGCGACTTTAAAAGCAGTTTACGTGATTTTTCTCATAACTTTTATTCTTATTTTTTTTGTTTAATTCATGCAGAAACTTTATAACTAAATATGCTTACTACTCAGTAAAACTATTGAGATAAAACTTAGAAAATCAAACTATGACAAGTACATACCAATAAAATTAGAATCGTAACTATCAACGTTATAAAGCTGCAGAGCTTACAACTCACAAACAAAACGATTCTGAATCAAAGATTGAGTTGGGATTGTTACAGTTTTCCATTTACCGAATCCATCTTTTGAACCAGATGTACTGAAACACTTTGTTTTAAACATTTAAATCATCACATTTTCTCATTTCTTGAAAATTGAAATCTTGAAATATGTTAATCCGTAATTCGTGGAAGGAGTCAATCTTTGTTTATAAAATTTGAATTAGCGTTTCTCCACGTGATAAACTGTTACTCTGAAGTACACAATTAAGAAATGCACGTGAATTCTGAAGCGAGTCTTCTTAAAAATACCTGTGATTGGTTTTACTTGGGTGAGAACAAGATTGTGACTACGTCTTAGAATAAAACGGAATAATGCGTTCCGGAAAATTAAATTGCTAAGCGATAGTAAAAATTTCGAAAGAAAAATTCCCATTTATAATTACTGAAATAAAAATCAAATCTTTGATAGTTCACTAGTTAAGCATATCCGGAGATCCTCAGAGTCAATTATTTATTAGCATCACAACACTCAAGAACTCATGGAGGAGATGAAGAACCTATTAACGGCTAGGATTTAAGAATTACGAAGCAGGGAGCTCTAGGAAACAACTCAATAGCCATTTTTTCTTTCACAAAAATATTATGTCTGGTAAAATAGGTCAAAAGTTTGAATTTTTGAGTTCTGACTAAACTGTCTTATGAACATAAAACAAAACAATAAGAATAATCATGGAAAGTAACAATTAATAATTGATCCTAAAAAAATTGATAGGGATTTATTTGTTGTTAAGCACAAAGCTACACAATAGACTATCTATCTGCAGGTATCGAAACTCGGTTTTTAGAGTTATAAACTTTTAGACTTACCGCTGATTCACAGGGAAGAGAGTATGAGATAAGAAAGATGCATGTGTATAAGGAACATTGAAATGAAACCCTGAGTAAATTCCAAATTAATCAACAGACATGAAAGATAACCGTGGTTTACCATACAAACGCGTATACAAAGTGCTCCAGAATGGTTTAGTATATTTTGACTACATTTTATGAGCTGACCTGATTTATTTTTATTACCAATTTGTATGGAATTTAAACACCGAATGTCACAAGCCTGCCAAAGAAACTGTGAATTTTACTTTGAAAGTATTATGCATATGGAAAGTACTGATCTGTAATGTTATCCCAAAGTTCAGTGGACTTCTTTTCATACTAAAATATCATGCATTACTAAAAAAAAACAGATTGCCACACAACACTCATTAGAAATATTATGTTAAAGCAAACAGAAACAAACAAGATATTTAAATTATGTCTAGATAGGTATATATTGTTAAGAAGAAAGTATCTCAAAACAAAACTGACATCCAAGTAATGATAACATAACTCTAGGAAACTACATATTATTAAAAAGAAAGTACCAAAACAAGACTGACATCCAAGTAATGATAACATAACTCTCGGTAACTACATACTGTCTTGTTTTGGTACTTTCTTCTTAAAGAGTTATGTTATCATTACGTTTGGATGTCAGCGAACTCTCGGTAACTACATATTGTTAAGAAGAAAGTATCCCAAAACAAGACTGGTATCCATGTAATGACAATATAATTCTAGTAAGTACATATTATTAAGAAGGAAGTACCAAAACAAGTCTGACATTCATGTATTGAAAACAATAAATCATTTTCTTTTCAAGAAGGAAAAAAAAGCTTCAATAGCGGTGATGTATTTTTTCTGTTAGTTTCATTAAAAAAATAATTCAAAAGTTTCAAACACCTCAAATGAAAACAACAAAAGCATGATTTGTTTAGGCAGAGTATTCGTGATGAGTAAACTGGAATGGACGGCAACTGCCTGTTGTAGAAACATAAGTGTGGAGGACGACGTTTCGAAGACGGAAGACTTTCGAAAGATCGTCCTCTACACTCGTATTTTTATAATTGACAGTTGCCGTCCATTCCAGTTTACTCGTCAATAAAAGCATTGAATAACTCTAACGAAATTTGATTTTAAATCATCATACTTCAAAGTTAGGATGCGTAACTAAGGAAATGTCGATTTCTTTTAGATGTCTTGTTTGTCTTCATTTTAAAAATAACGAGTTGAATTTATAACATAACTTCTAGGTAGATATATATTACTAGGAAGAAAGTACCAAAACAGAAACATTCACCGCGCTTACCTTACATTAGGTAGGTAAACACTGTTATTGAAAAACCACCAGAACAAGACAGACATCAAATAGGTAAACGTTGTTATTGAAAAACCACCAGAACAAGACAGACATCAAATAGGTAAACGTTGTTATTGAAAACCACCAGAACAAGACAGACATCAAATAGGTAAACGTTGTTATTGATAAACCACCAGAACAAGACAGACATCAAATAGGTAAACGTTGTTATTGATAAACCACCAGAAC
>NW_013665683.1:957267-992708 GCF_000517525.1 Limulus polyphemus
AAATAACATCAAGTTATATCTGTGTGGCAATAATGGGACCAAGCTAATTCATTGTAACGTTTGGTTTATTCGTGGTGTAATGTATCTTAAGTTCTGTGAGTGAAGTTTGTGTCTTCAAATAACATCAAGTTATATCTGTGTGGCAATAATGGGACCAAGCTAATTCATTGTAACGTTTGGTTTATTCGTGGTGTAATGTATCTTAAGTTCTGTGGGTGAAGTTTGTGTCTTCAAATAACATCAAGTTATATCTGTGTGGCAATAATGGGACCAAGCTAATTCATTGTAACGTTTGGTTTATTCGTGGTGTAATGTATCTTAAGTTCTGTGAGTGAAGTTTGTGTCTTCAAATAACATCAAGTTATATCTGTGTGGCAATAATGGGACCAAGCTAATTCATTGTAACGTTTGGTTTATTCACGGTGTAATGTATCTTAAATTCTGTGAGTGAAGTTTGTGTCTTCAAATAACATCAAGTTATATCTGTGTGGCAATAATGGGACCAAGCTAATTCATTGTAACGTTTGGTTTATTCACGGTGTAATGTATCTTAAATTCTGTGAGTGAAGTTTGTGTCTTCAAATAACATCAAGTTATATCTGTGTGGCAATAATGGGACCAAGCTAATTCATTGTAACGTTTGGCTTATTCACGGTGTAATGTATCTTAAATTCTGTGAGTAAAGTTTGTCATATCAATGTCTTATTGATAAAATAAGGTGTTCATTTTATTTGTCGAAACGTGTGTGTGGTAGGTATTTACTATGAACTATGTGTTTAACCAATGAATAAATTAACACAAGTTCTAATTACTGCATTTGACCTTCCAACAAGTCGGAAGACAGACATTCACCATAACTCTACATAGATAGGCATTATAATTCTACGTAGATATATATTGTTAGAAAGATGGATTATCTCACTAATCATATAAATATATATATAGATCTTTTGTGAGAAGCTACCAATAAAGACATTCACGTGTTAGTTACACAAGTCTTGGCACGTAAACATTTTGGGGGTAAAATAAGACAGGCACTAGGGTATTGATTACTAGGTAAATACAATATAAGAGGACAACAATTTGCTTATATGTCTACCAGATACACATTTGTATATGTTGTTTACACAACTCTTGTTAGAAATAGTGTATCAGACAGAAAGTAATAAACAGAGGAGACAGATATTGTTGTGTTGATTACTCAACACAAGTTTACGTTGTGTAATAACATATACTTGTATATAGAATAAAAAATACATGATAAATATAGAGACACAAGGTGATTACATACAACTCCATAGACATATCTTCCATATAGAATAAAAATACACGATAAATATAGAGACACAAGGTGATTACATACAACTCCATAGACATATCTTCCATATAGAAGTCTCTATATTTATCGTGTATTTTTAAAAAGGTGATTACATAACACTCTGTAGACATTGTTTTATGTGGAATAAAAGTGCATGATAGAAAGGCACATGGAAATGATATTATTACATCTATACTATAAAACAACTTGTGTTTGTATGTCTGTTTGTCCCAGACAGAAAATATTCCAACTTCCCTCCCTCTGATTATCATGAAACTTTCAAAGGTTCTTGCCCTGGATTATTTCCTTATTTTGTAATTTGTACAAGCTTGAAAGCCATCTAAACGTTCTCCCTTCCTGCTTTTTAAGTACCGGAGGATGACGCATATGCATGCCGTCCCACCATCCACATGAAGCCAGTGAAATAAATGTCGCGCCTCGCGCCGGTGTCTTTGCTAGTAACATTTAACACATACAATGTAACACATAGCGTAACAGAATATGATAAACAGAGTCAAGTTGGTTACATAACACCTGGTAGATACAGTGTTAATTGAAGAATTGGAAAACTATAAATAGATACAAGTTGAGTGCATATCATTAGGTAGACAGGTAGAGCTACGTATAGTAACAAAATCTACAAGTCCACTTATCTTAGGCCTAACATTAATTAAGCCTTTTAGTAAATACGGCCTGTATTCGATAAAGAGATAAATTAACACTGTAACTTGTGTACGTTGTTTTTTGCCTTAGTTTAGTTAGGGCTAAACTTTACCATACTTAATACTATCAATAAATAAACATATAATGTTATTCTACGGCTTAACGTTTGCTCTTTTTAAAAACTTTGATAAGCTTTTAACATGTTGTACAAAATGTCTGCTAAAGTATATTTACATCCACCTTTTGTGCATAAGTGCACGCGCATGTGCATTTGGATAGTAAGGTGCGCGTGTCAGAACAAACTTCGTGCAAAGTGACTGAAGCGGAGGCTTCCCATGGAGCAATTGATACACGGCAAGACGGAGTAAGGTTCTGGCTATGCTAGTATCCCCTAATAGCTCAACCTCATGCCCCTGTATCCTTATCGCCAGATATTATGTGATGCACAGTCCGTGGTTCTCCAAATCATTCACCATGACACTGAGTGTGAGCTGACTGCCACACTGGCTCAAGCTGGTGGTCAAATCCAACTTAAGCTCTAATAGTTTAAACTAGTAGGTGTTACAGCAGCAAGTGTTTGTTGTCGACCTTCCTGCATATGGTTCAGCATCACTCTAAAAGGCAAGCATGTTTTATGATCCTGTCTGTCAACGAGATATGGATCATCACAAAACTAGTGACCTATTAAGCCACATTTAAGACACAGGCTCCTTCCTTGGTCTTTTAGCTCCATTTGGAGCTAAACCCTGCCACTATTTGTGGTACATCCATGACAACTGTGCCAGGGAAGTATAATTCTCCACGATGAACTACGGTGGCCACATTGTGATGCACTGCAGCAGTTATTGCACAAGAGCTGGTGAAGTTGGTGGTTGATGTTGCCTTTGAGACATGGGGATTATCACGGACCTTGAAAGCTCTCTTATAATCGAGTCCACATTTGTAGGTGCCACTAGTGCTTGATTATTCTTCTGCTCCAGCACATACTTCGAATGCATTATCTCAAGCCGCATCATCATAGAAATCGCTTCAATAAAAAATGACTGGCCTCTCAGGTCAATGTGTTGCCATATGGATTCACTTGGTAGTACCTTGATGAACTTTCAATAAGTGTCTCATTGTGATTCATAGGAGAAATTCTCGAGAAATTCTTCCCATTCAGTATACCTTTCATGAGGCTCTCAGCTCTGAGCTTTGAACTTAGCCTTGTAAAATGCTTAATTCTCAACAGGTTCGGTTCTGTAATGCAACTCGTGGAGAACTGTGTTCAATTCATAGAGCTGTTCTTCATCTAATGCTCTAAGGCATTCGAGTATCGGATTGCTTAGATTCAGCATCAAAATATGCACTGTTTCTGAGTCCATTCATTCCAAGCAACAAGTTCTTTGAAATATTTGAGGAAATAGTCCAAGTCCTCAATGAGATGACTCAGAACATGGTAACACATGCCATTATTGCCACCTTTATGATGCAACATGTTACACCACACTTTGTTATCACATCCACTCATGAACATGGTAACACATGCCATTATTTCCCCCTTTATGATGCAACATGTTATATCACACTTTGTTATCATATCCAGTCAAGTCCTTGGCTGCTGGATACAGTCTCAGGGTGTTGTCTCGGTGCATAGTCAAGTGCATTATCATCGCCATCATGATGATATAGTTTGTGATACCATCCTTCATTGTCTCATTCTACTGTACCCTTGGCCACTAAACACAGTTTGACAAATCCCCAATATGCCTTTCTGGCTTAAAATGCTTCTAAGCAACTTCTAATCCTGCTGGTCTGCCTAACAGCATTATGGTGAAGTATGCCAAATGAGTGTGTTGGTGTCCCATAAAGATCAAGCCAATAAATCTTGGTATGTTCAAGCTACTTGAAGCTAACATGGCCCTTCTCGACAGTCCTATGCTCCAGTGCACGCAAAGTGACTAGTAGAAAATATCGTGATGTAGGTGTTTGGGATAACCTAGTGAGACGCCTGCCCACCTATCTCACAGTCCCGAGGACGGACCGGTATTTAAACAAAACTCTTACCATTGCCAGCAAAAGCTTTAGATCTAAGGAGTGTCTCTCTTAATCCCTACCACTTTCTTTGATCTATTTTTCATTTCAGCCGTGCTTCCTCCTCACCACCGTAAGTTATACACGGCTTTAGAAAGTGCTATTCCATGATCATGATTTACAGAAGTCACAATATTAGATAGTTTAACTGAAAAAGGAGCATTTTTCAAAATAATCTCCATAACAACAACATGTTCCTTTTTGACTAGTTAAGTACACTGATGTTTGATGGATAAGTTTAAAAGAATCTGCCAAATGTAGGTTCAGGAATTGTACTGGAAAGAAGAATTTCGAATTCACACAGTAAATGAAAGAAACGAACATAAATGAGCAAGTAAAACAAATATTGATTTACAATTAGTGTGCACATTGTTTATTTATGAGACTGGCTGGCCTCTTTGTTATGTATCGCTTTTAATGGCTGCTGTGGTTGGGAGGAGTCTTTTCTACTCACGCCTGACAAGGACAAGAAATATTCTATATACGCCCATAAAGTTACAAAGACAAGAGTAATTCTGATATACCACGCCAATATTCAAAAGAAAAAAACGTTAAAGTATAAGGTATACCGCTATCTACGTCATTGGCTATTCCAACTAACATTTAAATGGGAGAAAAACTTATACCAGTTTGTAGAAGTATATGTGCCACTCCTTGAGTAGCCTCGCCCTTCCCCAGTACGGTCAAACACAAAACCGAAATTATATGAATTTCCAGCTTTTGTCATATGTAATATTTACCTAATTAAAAGGATAAAAACATTTTTACGACCTTTCGGTATGAAACTTAAGAAAAATTTAATTGAATAAGTATGACTAAATATATATTCTAAAGTAGGCATTACACATATGAAGACTTTCAGTAACAAGTTTTATCACATTAATTACTGAGCTTCACATAAGCTTAACAACTAACATGTAATCATTACTTATTACACATCCCTTAATTTTTTCACTGCGATAGAGTCATGAACAATGGGAAACTTACCAATAGTAATGTTACCTGGTGCCCGGTTCACAGGATAAACAAGTTTGATAACACTGACATATCTGGTGTATATCCCACACAGTTATCTGGGATTTGGAAAGTTTTTCCTTAAGAAGTAACTACATGTGATGACCGACGTGATTACATTGTTTTGGAAGTGATAGGTTTAGTTAAACATGCGGTTAAATTTAATAACGCTCTTATGTATATACTATTATTACATTTTCATTATTAAACCCAAATGATAAATAGTACAAAATTAATTAATGTTGACGAGAAAAAATAAACAAATATTCTATTAATAGTTGAAGTTATTTTAGGACTCGAAATTACAAAGAAATTATTTAATCACAAGCTGTGAATGAATAGAGCTTATTAGTGAAGCCTTGCGATCATAACAATTACGCACTGACAATTCGATCTAGAGAACGTATAGTAGGAAATAAGTCCACACCTCATTCCACGTGCTTGATAAGCTGGAGTGTTTTTAGCTTTGTGTTGTATTATAGGCTTTATAATATTATCAACTGGACCTTATTTGTGTATAAAGTTTCAGCGTGTTTGTAACATGATGGAAAATTTACAAACGTCTTCAATCTTTCCCGATGTGTGCTTGGCTAGGCATGCAGATTTTACAAAGTGTGTGTGTGTGCTTGGCTAGGCATGCAGATTTTACAAAGTGTGTGTGCTTGGCTAGACATGCAGATTTTACAAAGTGTGTGTGCTTGGCTAGGCATGCAGATTTTACAAAGAGAGATCGGAAGTATAATGAGCTGCTAAAAGCAGCTTAATCCAGATTAAAACCAGAACCAATATTTAAAATCACTTACATCATAAAGTGTTAATTAAAGATCTTATATGAACTTTATATTAAAACCAGAACGAATATATATTTTTGTTACACAGCTGGGAATCAAACTTTTGCTTGACACTTATATATACGTATATATCATGAGCATTTTATTTAATAAAACACCTATTAATAACGAATATTCATTTAGGTTATAATGTAATGTACTTCATCTGTATATGATAAGTCAGAGACGACATCATCAAGCTACCACCTTTAGATGAAGCTTAGTGCATTCTTCTAAGTTTGTTATTTTCAACTAAAGAACATCAAAGTGTGTGTGTGCTTGGCTAGACATGCAGATTTTACAAAGTGTCAACTTCTTTCTAAACCACTGGAAATTATGAATAAAAACTTCTAAGTGAATGTAAAGAAGTGTGTATAACAACATGTCAAACACACTATATATACTACATACACTCTCGACGAGGCCTTTCGCCAATATCAGGGTTCTTCAGGCTGGTTGGGATACAGCAGATATAGTAGTGGTTAAGACACTATCTATATTAACAAAGTGCTTTAAATTATAGTGTGAATTATATTAAGCTGATGAAGTGTAATTTTTCATCAATTTTATTTATGTCACAACACATCAGAATCAGAGGAAGAATTTATTAGAACTATATTTATTATTTATCTTAACACTACATTTCATGAATTATCATTTTCGTAAGTTAACTGGCGAATCAGCAAACTAGTCTTCTTTAAAATGTAGAGGAACAAACACTATTGTTTAGTACAATACTTTTTATACAAAACAATGTAGGATACATTAAAACTTGCAACCACTCTGGGTAAACAAGAGATAATTATAGCATGGTAAAATATTCAAATAGACATTTCACTAGTATTTATTACTAGAAACATAAACTACGCTAAACATCAAATTACATAAAATTTAATGAAGAGGTTCATATCTAGATTTTGCACAAAACTAATTTTAAAGAAGCCTGCTAAAATAAACTATTCTAGAGGCTAAAATAGAAACTACATGAAAATATGGCCACGTAAATTTGAACTACCTCAAACTTTTACATGTGTTTCTAAGTATGTATGAGGTTATCTGTACAGTAAAAGATAATCACATAACTGAGAATTTAACGCACTTACACGAATTGATCAGTGATGTGCTAGGTCATGCTGCTTTTGGAATTACTTCCCTCAACATCGATTGTGCTCAGTCTGGTGACCATTATTATGCGATACTAACTGACGTCACAATTTCCATCTTTGAAGGACAGCGAAGTCGATCTTACCTTTAGATCCCCAATGTAGGTGGTCCTCAGCTTCCAAGATCAGGTTTCAGAAAATGAAAGGCACAAAAACCTACTGAAGTCACATCAGGAATCTTTACAGATACGTCGTCGGATGGGATTGCTCTATTTTTACCGTTTTCTCATCCACCTTTCTTGAGAAAACAGCCAATGATTTCGAGGAGTGTCCGTGTTGCGATCGTGCTATACTCGCATTTCGTTTTCCCTTTTTATGTCCATCAAGTTTATCTAGGCTGTACTTATTTTTATCAGGAATTCTCTCATATCAAATGTAAACATAACAAACTGCTGTTAATTAATGACACATTCATTTAAAAATAGGTTTGTTTCTTACTGGCAGCATACTACTTTCTTCCGTCGCCTCTCTTACTTTATTCGTTCTCTCTCACATCGTCCGGTATTTTTCTTTTTTTTTTTTCAATTAATCAGTTCAATCGTGGTAGGTATTTAGGTTTAATAACCCAGGGATGGTCAGGAATTAGCGTTATTTTTCTTCGCCCCTTTCTTGACTTATGTGATCATTTATAGGTCGTGGTAGTTAAAGTTCGGGGGAATGAGTGTGATTTCCGAGAATCTTCCTTTTCTTTCAATGCAGTCCTGTCTTTTATAGTCCTTTCTGAAACCCACACTAAACCCGGCCCCCTTTTTTTTCTTACCTTGCACCTGTTTCTTGTATATTGGATTATAAAGTTTCATAACCATAGGGGGTCTTGTAGTCTCCAAAACAGCTGACTATAGAAAGGGGCTACTATACCCGCTTATTCTAATAACTTAGAGTACAGTTGTTCCCTAATTCATAAGAGACTGATCAAAGGTCGGCTGCTTTTTCACACTCTTTCAACCTCAACCGATGTTAACTTACACCTAACTTCATAACAGTCCGAGAGCTTCTGAACCCTCGTCAACTTTAAATCGTTTGTTTATTTGTGTTTTAGCGCAAAACTACACAATGAACTATCTGCGCTTTGTACACCGCGGGGAACTGAACCCTAACTTGTTGCATTAAAATTCCGAAAACTCACCGCTGGCCTACCGGAGGACAACTTCAAATCCTTGTTTGGTGTCTTGTTGATGATAGCAGGTGATATGTCAAGCTTCATCCAAAAATAGTGCAAGCATAATAAACACATCTAATGAATTTCATCCGTATACATTTCATCCAATCATAATAATATTTTCCATTTTTATTTTATTTTTCTCTGTATGTAACTCTTTCATTTTCTAAAATATACTCCATAATTACAAAACATTGTATTTTCATTTGCTTTAGTGTGCTTGGCTCAAAACAGGTGCTTTGATACATTTAAGTTTGACTACAATGGAACAATGGAAGCTTGCTGAAACCTTGCTCTTGAGTCAATGAAGGTTCTTCATTAGAAATTAACAAGAACAAAATATTATCGTAAAAAGTCATTAGGAGATGTGCTTTTAAGCTCTTAATCTAAAAAAAAAGCGTATGTTTCTGGTGTTACATGTTACATAAGTAAGCAAAGTGATAGAAACGTATACATGCAATAAACTAAACTGACTCTTACAACTAAAATACACAATTTCTTTCCCTAAGATTTGAGGGTATGGTCTAGATCTAACATGTTCTAACAAGTTGAATTAACTGCATACAAAACATTGTGTTGTCAACACTTTAGATGGGTTCGCAAGGCGTTCAAGCCAAATAGTTCTGGCTATCAGAGCTCTCGGAAATTGATTACGTCAAAGAGGCCCTTGAAAGGTTTTCGCGTCAAATAATAACGGGCTTTGCTGGTTTGATAACAATGCTGCCACTTCATAATACTCGAGTAAAAGACCAGGCGGTGACGAGGTGCATAATTTCAATTTTTTTAGGTCCTCGCGTTCAATTTGTGCACGTCCGTTAAACGACTTTCTACAGTTGAGTGTTATGTCATCATTTTCCTGCATAGTTTGGTCATTTGTTTTGATCCTGTTTAATGAAACATTTCATAATAGAAGTGCGAATAAATACCCTGGGACAAACTATTAAGACGAAATGTGAAATTGATATGTGAATAAAATATTGTTATATTTAGGTAAATCATACATATATAATCAGTTACAATTGTGCACACTTTTATGAAAGATGTCAAACAGATTTCATTCAATTCAATTAACTTCTGAACCACATTTTCAAACAACTACTGAACAATGCTTTAACCAATCGCTTACATAGTTAAATCAATTGTTGACCTAGTTATAAGCAACCGCTGATCCAAGTTTTAACTTTTAAACAAGGTTTAAAACCACAGTTAAACAAAACGTCGGAACTTAATGCTGAACTAAGTTGTAACCTAGCTAAATCTTACATACAACTAACCTGATAACTAAGCAACTACTGACTCAATGTTTAACAAAACACCAAACCATGTTTTAGAGGGTATCCGGTGATAATGACTCGAGATCTGATAATAATGGCCGATAACAAATATACCACTAATAAAGCAAAGTAGGGAAAAAAATTATCACGTCTAGTAAAAACACAAAAATTGATTTTTTTCCCCCTTCAGAAAAAAAAATTGTCATATTTTACCTATTTTGTATTTTCAACCGGTACTTTTTTTCCGGGATCTGTTTCAGACAGCTGCTAGAGTGAATTTTAACCACCTTCTGATTTATTAACCAACCACTGATTTAAATGTTGCCGTTTTGCCAAAAGCTTCAATCAGTTATTAGCCCGTTTCAATTCTTTGTTGAATCATATCCTATCCGCCTTGCAAAACACTTTTCACCAAATACAAGTCCACATTTTGATCAAGTTTACGTGTTTTGTAGTTTTTTACGCAATATTTTGTGTATGTGCAAAATCATTAATTAGAACAAATTTATTAACTATGAAAATATTTTAGGAGGTTTTGGATGAGAGAATAAAATCTTCAAGATTTATTTAAACGTTAATTCTACAACTAAAACATTTGTAAACACAAAATATATCAGGGATTCGAACCTGAATTTACATCTAACCAGAGAGTGATCATTTGTTTCAGAATAATTTATGCTTTAATGCATAGAGAATAGTGATCTTTATATTTTTACTATTACTTTCTTAAAATGATGTTAAACAGCATGCACCAACAGATTAAATTAATAAAAACTTCTATATGCGACATAACGTTCTCTTTGATGGTGTCCATCTTAACAATCAGATCCAAAGATATTCTGGGAAGTCGACGAAGTCACTCTAGCTAGCAAAGCTTCGATTACAATAAACAAAAAGAAAAAAAATGTAGTCTTGTAGACAGGAAATAATTGTAATGATTGTTTTCTTTGAAATACCGGTTAAGAATATAAGAACATTATTATACTGCATGTCATTCGCCAGAGGGGGTGACCTATCGTTTCGTTTTAAACCATAACTTTTGCCAAGAATTACCTCATGCTAACGGCAAGCTTCGACGTGTTTCCAGCAAAACAAGAGACTCTTTTCTTAGAAACAAGGGACGACTGTGCACGTGGAGGTTGAGTCATTATTATTGCTAGAAAAAAAATGCTATTCGCCAGAATTATTTATGACACTTAAAATCACGGACCATAAACAGACTAGGTATGATACATAAATATGAAACTCCTTGTTAAGATTTTAAATTTTAGAAGGTATACATTAGTTATTCAGTTTGACAATTAATCTGAAAGGAAAAAAAGCTAAATGCATAATACGACCATGATTTATAATATGTTGAAAGCCTCACGTTACGTTGATGGGGGCTATAACAACCTTATTAAGCATTTTATATATATATACATTGTTTATTTAAGTATCTTCCCACCCTAACTGAAATCTCTTCGATATCAGGGAAAAAATTGTGGGCTACACGTATTTAGTTTGCCAATCTCGATTTTCTAAGCACTATATATATTTTATAGGCTGACGGTTAGCATATCTGAACTGTCAATCTGAGGGTTCGCGATTCGATCGCGCCGCACCGCGTGCTCCGAACTTTGGGGATGTGGGTGCACTATAAAAGTGACGGTTAGATAAGAGTTGGCGGTGGGTGGTGTTAACTAGCTGCTTTGCCTCTAGTTTATAGCCTCAAAAGTAAGAACGGCTAAGTGCTGGTAGTCCTTATGTAGCTTTGCGCGAAATTCTAGAGCAAAAAAATACTTTTACAGTCACAGTTAATTGTTAAATAAAACGAATCACTCTTAAATATGAAGCTTATTTTCAGAGTTTTCTGCTTTCAAAATAATTTCTATTCTAATTTTGATTTAAAATATAGCTCAGCGTGGGATAATGATTAGCATTCTGAGCGGCGTATCGAAAGTTTCATGGTTCGAGACGCTCTGCACTGTTTTATATAGGCACGTTATAAAAGCGAGACTCAATTTCATTATTCGGTTTACAGAGACGAAGAAATCCTTTGTGAAAGAAGGCGTTGCTGATTGGTCAGTAATTCAAACTTAGGAACGGCTATCTGACCTGACCACTCCGTCCAGTTACACATAAAACTGCTGTTCAAGTTGAAAATAGTTTGTCTAATCTGCACCTCATTTTTAACCAGTAGTTGAAAATGATTATTTACCGGATATATTAGGCTTTAATGAATTAACAAGTTAATAAATTATATTTTACAGTTTAATAAGCAGGTAATAAAGGTGAACTTTATTAACTAACCATAGGAAAAACAATTTCCATTTATAACCATCGAGCATTAATTAAAATTAACGGTTTAGTTTATTTTCATGATCGCTAGATGTCACTTATCCTAAGTGTGTTATATTTTTATTTCGAAAATTATGTATTAAATTATATGTACTTATGCACATAAATATATATGTCATATAGCACAATCAAGGTTTATTGTGGCATTAAACTAAGACTCTGCTCGAATCTGTGTCAGTACCGCGTGGTTAGCCAACTTTATTGCAGGTTTTGGGAGAAAGAAAAGCAATCAAAATAGATTCGAAGAAACGAGTTTCACGGTCTATTACTTCAATAAAATAGACAAACACAAGAATAAGCTTTAAAAATGAGCCAAGTAGACATTTTTCTAAATTCTCGAATGAAAGAAAATTATAAATATTGTATAAATAAATAAATATTTAATCACATAAGCACTTTGTAGATGTTTATCAGATTCCTTTCAATATTCACATTTTCTAACTTAACCGCGGGTATATATATTCTATTTTTATTCAGAAGCGAGTGATCAAACTATGATAAACATCATGAACTAATTGGATGTATTTCTCTAATTATTTTTATCTTAATACCCTAATCTCGTGACCTCTAATTCTGCTAACACAGTTCTGGGAACGACTTCTAAGAAGTACTGTTTGTGCATGATGAGAATAGAGATATCTTCTTTAAAATCTATAACTAAACATGTAAAAAAAAAAACGTTAAAATATCGTAACAAGCTAATCAACCATCGACAAGGCTTACTACAGATGATCAAAGTCTACCTAAAAAACAAAACTACCAAACTATGGGAATACCCCATGCATTTTAAAGGCTACGTAGTTATTTATACTCCGCGTAGTTTTTAAAGCAATTTCGATGTGACCTCTTAGAATACACAATGTTAAAAACAAAGGAACTTTATGTTCTATTATGAAGTAAGATAAAGCAAGAGGTGTTATCGTAATTAACACTACTGTGAATTAGCTATCGCCAAGGTATGTATCACTATAATGATAAAACATTTTAATAAAAACAGCTTCATTTAGGAAGTTAACCATTGGTGAAAAAGCATTTTGAAGCTAGTACACTGTATAAAATTTGTTCGAAGTAATATTCTATTGAACCATGCAGCCGGTCTTGTTTATTTCTTACTCAACAGAGTGCTGTTTGCACGAGCTGGAAGAAAGTTTCTTAAAACAAACACAAAAAGAAAAAACTGTTTTATCAACTTCAATAGAAAAGTTTATTGCTATACAGGATTTACGTATAATAACTGTAGATTAAAGTTCAATGTTACGGCAAGCAATAATACATAATATTTTTTTTCTTATGCTTTGGGTCAAATTTAGTGGAAAGGTTTGTTTGTTTGTTGTTAAGCACAAAGGGTTATTTGTGCTGTACCCATCACAAGTATCGAAACCCGGTTTTTAGCGATTTAAGCCTTCATAGCCTCTGGGGGGAGGGGGGCAAGTGAAAGGTTATGTACTCTCAAGGTTAAAGAAGATAAATGTTCACAAAAACAAATATAAGATCGACATTGAGCTAAACTAAAAATTATGTAGACCTCCAGAACTTTTTGTTAAAATTATCTGATACCAAATTTCGTGGAAATGTCGAGTGTCAATGAATTTCATTTAATTCTGGTTTTAAAGTTTAAAGCAAAGGTCATTTATTACAATCTATTTATGCGAGTGTTTTAACACAATTAAAAAGTTGAATATTTGATAGGCGTACTTTCGTCTATATGTCTAGTTTTGCAGTTTTTTCGCTCTCTGAATCTTTATAAATGAACCAAGTTCAGCTTGTTGGTCTTCATCTCCGAAATTAAAACTTTGTAAAATAAACAGATATAAGACTATACTTATTCCCCATCATCAACTGGATCCAAACCATTTCAATAAATAGATGTATATATTTTCTTGCTCATTTTCGTCCCTGGATCAAAACTTTGTAATAAACAAACGTAAAATTATACTCAGTGTCGTCTATCTTATAGAACAAGTCGTTATAATAAACAATTTTCTAGCTGTACTTGTTCTCTGTAATCTCCTAGATCAAAACTTTTATTATCTAAAGGCATAACTCTGTTAGTTTATTATCTCCTGTATCAAAAATTCTGAAATAAACAAATGTCTAATAATATCTGTTTATCTTCAACTTTTAAATCAAAAGTTTGTTAAATACATATAGGCCTAATTATTCTTGACAAAATTCTGTAACAAATAAATCTAATTTTCAGTCTGGCTAATCTGGCACTAAATGACATTTTCGTGATACTTTACTGGGATTCTATCTCAAGAAAATTTGAAGCTTGGTGACATAAACAAAACATAAATTTGGCCCCTATGTTGATGATTTTCCAAGTGAACGCATGCGGCAACACAAAGATGTAAGGGGTAAATAATGGAAAATAAACAGATTCAAGAGGAATAATTGAAGGACATAGATCTTGCTTGGTCACTACTTGAGGTACTACAAGCCAAAGTACGAGCTTCACAATATAGTGAACAGAATGTGAAAGTACTTATCATTTGGTAGGTGTAGGGACAATTAGAGACACGGAAGAAATTGTCATATTGTTGCTATTGATCAAACTGTTCAACTGATTATATGCAAATACCAGCACCTAGCACAACATGAATACCTCAATGCTGAAAACCATAAATCACAAGGGACTTACCTGAGAATTATATGATCACTTGGTGATACACAAACAACTAGGACAGTTTTATGATCTGTAGCATGAATAGCTTTCCAAGCTAACAAGTGGAAACCTATAGTAATTTACTTGTGGAATGTAACATGAAATCCTAAAAATGTACAATATTTATATCATCACAGGGTGTTATAAGAAAATGTAGAACTTAGATGTGAATAGAACTGACATAACTTTCACAGTTGTGGTCGCATCTGATGTAGATGTTTACTTAAAAAAAAACAACTAAAAAATACATCGTATTTATTGCTGCGAATATCTGGAATTTGTGATCAAAAGTTTTATAATAGAATAGTGTTGGCAAAGTTTTGTTTACATACCACTAGATGGCGATATGTTAGTGTGCCCAGTTTAACCATATGGCAAGGTAGCCTGTTGTCAAATTCCACATATTCAAATTTTAACAACTATGAAAAAAAAAGATGTGTTGTGTATGTTTCTTCGATGAAGAGGTTTGAAAGCAGAAGGCATAATTAAAGGCAGGGCACCTTAAATTGGTTATGCTAATCACTACTGTTAGTATTGCACTTAGTGACTTGTGGCCTTCAATGTTTTTTTCAAATGTTATTACTATATATTTTTTCTTCATCTTTGAAGGATAATATAGAGTCGAATCATGTATAATGAAATGGTAAAATTAACATGAGTAAGGCAAACTATGTTTCCTTATGCTATACAAATGAGAACAGACTTAGTTAGGTGTGGCCACTCTCTTTGCTTGCAGGGTCCAGAAAAGAGGAGTCAGCTACAACTGCGTCACAGACGTTTCTAGAACACAACAGAGGGGGTTGATATACAGTCTATGTTTGATACGTTGCACAAAAATTATAACCAGAATTTTTAACATTATAAATATGACAAGACAAAAACGTTACCTCTTCAGTGCATTGTTATATAAATTAGACATATGACGATCAGTATTGTACTCTGAAATATCAGTAATTGGTCATTCAGCCTATGCTGTAAGAAGTCTTGTTTTATGTGTCACTTTGAAGTGAATTCCAAAATTTAAATCACTGCGTATTATCAATGCACCATGGTTTAATCTCAAAGAAGATATCTAATAGTTAGGCATCACATAGTCAACCATCGAAAGAATAAAAACTGGTCAATCATAGCAGACTGTCCTTAACAGAAAGTGGAACCACTTCCAAACCAATGGTATGATTTCCTACATACCCAAATAAGGCAAACCATCATCCATTGTGTAATTGTAGAGTACCTGCTTCAAAACTGAATTAGTCATTCACAGCTGTAACTGAGCAAAACGTCAGTGTACAGACAATTAGAAATAGATTCTCAACGCTAACCTATATACCAGACACTCATTGAAATGCATCATGGTACATCAAGGCAGAAAACAAACAGCCTGTAATTGATATATACAGTGAACCAATAACATGTGGAGAAATATTATTTATACCACAGATGATTTTGTAAATATTGTATATGCCTTTCCTGTTGAGTTGCACTTCACTCTGTAGCCAGATAACGAGTATAACAGGCGTATCCCCATTTGGAAAGAAACTGAAACTAGATCCAAACGTATTTTCATACTACAATGTGTCATATGGTGAAGGTGAAAGTGTGAGCATTGATATGCATTGGTAGAAATAATGAGCTTTGCATCCTGTAAAATGGTACCACTAATGCAGTAATACAATTGTTTGTGCTGCCATATCCTGGTAAAATTCCTCTCACTTCAGGCTAATAGATCACAATGCTCTCTCCAGCTGTACTAAACTGGTCGACAAATTCCTTAAAGAAGAGAGAATTGGCAAAGCGAAGTGGCATGCACACTTACTGGATACAAACCTTATCAAATATTTATTGAAAACCCTTTGCATTCCATCAAATGCCTCTAGAGACTAAGAGCGCCCCCAATGGCACCGTGGTAGAAATCGGGTTTCGATACCCGTGGTTGGCAGAGCACAGATAATGTGTGTAGCTTTGTGATGAACTACAAACAAACAAACATAAAAAAGACACTAAAATGCTCTAGAAACAACTTTTTAAAGCATGTAACAACAGTGACGTCAAGCTGCCTTTGATTTTCATGATGATTACATGTCACGTCACATAATAGACAATTAGATGCCTAATTGGCTTAAAAATGAACTGGTTCGAGTAATTAATATTATTTTATTACGTATATTTTGCCTTGTCACAGCAAATACTGCAAACATTATTCACCCTTTATTTAGTTTCTGTGGTGTATAATTAATTGCTCACTTTAAACATGAAGTTGATAGTGGTCGACCTGTAGGAAGTTTCAGGAAAACTATTGTTCACCATGGAGCTCTTGAAAAACGAAATATCAACAATTTCTTGGATGAATTGTTTTTGCAGTTGAGGCAACTCTAGTTAAAAGTTTTTCGATAATATAAAAATGGCCTTTTAGTTTTCGTGGTGTGTTAGATTTAGGTCCTTTTCTGAGTTGGGGAAATGAAGCAGTTTTCACAGGATGTTATGTTGTAATCTGGAGAAAACCCTGCAGTGAAGCCTAGGCTCGTGACCTATACTAGGTGCAGATAACAAGAATTGGTCTCCCTCACTTGCACTATAGAAAATCTTTGTGTATCAACGTTTGTCACTTTGCTTTCATCTGTTTTGCGTGATCTGTTTCCTTCAAACTTGTTGAATTAACTTGACTAATATAACGAGCAACTAAATCGCACTATTGCCTCCTCAGACACCAGTGATTGTGGTGCCATCTTAGTTGTAGTTAGTACTAGTGTGTACAGAATTAATGTTGGAAAAGATAGAGAAGAACAATATCCTCATAAATACTAATTCCGGAAGAAACTGAAACAAAACTAGTTGCCAGTGGTTCAAGATTCACTAGTATAATCTCCAACACAAAACAGTTATAACAGAATAAGACCTGTCAATTTCAATAATGTCCATTCGAGAGATGTGCTATGCAGCATGCCATATGGGTGCACTATTGAGATTCCCATGATGTGAAGCGGCTCGGGAAAGCCTTTCCAAAACTGTCATATATGTGAAACCACATACAGCTTACCCCACAGAGTAGAAAAGATTATTAAAGCAAGGAGGAACTGAAGAATACTATAAACATAGGATAAATAATAATTGGTGTGACTTTACTACCTCCAGTATTTCAAACGACATTTGTATTCATGTCAACCTGGTTCATTAGTAACTTGTATAAGTTAATATAGACCATTTATATAATTTTTTGTTCGTGGATTCTCACCTGTTAAAAGACACCACATTTTGCTTACCACGGCTAGGATACAATTTGGATGTTCCTTGTACTTCAAGTTAATTCGTATTCCTTTGTTTTCCAATCCCATTAAGTACGTGGGGTTTCCGAGTCTTGAAAATTCTAAATCGTTGAGCAGAACACATCTTTATGATTTGAAGATATGAATATTTGGCATCAGAAAAAGCTATTGCACCTATCTTCTCAAAAACAATTAAATTTCGGTGGCATCACAGTAACCATGATATGCCAAGCAATGTTAAAATGTAGTTCTGATACATACCATTCCACTGTGATTTTATATTGGCTATTGTTATCATGAGACTTGCTGATTTGCGTATTCAATGTAATGTACCTTGTGTAATTGATTAACGAATATTTAATTTGATTTTGATTTATAACTGCAGTAAAGTTTTGGTGATTCTGTAAATGGGTTTGGCTATGTAGTGTAATTGGTTTGTAATTTTCATTTCTATACTGCCTGGTATTACAATGTTTTTGGTTTGGCGATAGTAAAATTTTAGTACTTGTTTTGATTTAATATTTTCTTTACTGTTTGGACTCGAGTAGTGCAGTAAAATTGATTTCATGACATTTAAGATATTCTTATGTTTTGCTTTCTGTTAGGTTTCATTATAATGTATTGTTCATAAAGGAAAATACTGGTAAGTGCTTTATGTCTAGCTTCATGGAATCTTTCATCATATTATTATCATGTCCAATAAGTAGTGAAATCACATAAACAGTTTTTGAATCATATATTGTATGTTATTTATCTCTCTATATGGACAATGTTTTATATAAACAAACTGTTTAGATTTCAGTGTTAACTTGGCTTGAGAAAAAGCTCAAATTGTGATTTTCATAACTATTAATAATAAATGTGAATACAATTCTTCAGTTTGTGTATTTGTTTATTAGGGAAATTTGTTATAGAAGATTGCTCCCTGCACAACTGTTATAAGGGGATTTCTAAGCTGATTGGTAAGTTAGTTATCTTACTGCAAACTATAAAATCTTGTGGTCAATCTTCCACCAGTAAAGTCACTTGGTTTAGATTTTCTTCATTTTAAAGCTAGAAAAACAGCAAATATATTTTCAGGGCTAAATTTCTAGACTCAGTTCTTAAGTTCAGATTTACTCTATTTCACCTTCAATTTTAAATTGTATCTTTAGTTATTGTTGTGAATGGTGTATGTTTTATAGGAAATAATGACGTGCATTTTCCTGTTATAAATCTGGATTTGCCTGTTCAATTTGTTACTTACACTTTTCTGTTCACTCTTATCAACCAAATTAGTTATTTATTATTTAACCAATAAAATGACACTCTTGTTCATCTGCATTTTCTTGATCAAAATGGCTAATAAACAAGACTAACTACACTATTTTACCTTCATCTTCTAGATCAAAATTTATTAACAAATCCTATTTGTTTGTTTATGTTATATCCTAGATTTTTATAGCTCTACTTGTTACTCTACTTCTGTATATCTCTAGGTATGATTCTAGTTGTGCTGAACAATGCATCTGTATACACAAGAATAGCTCTACTAGTTACTCTACTTCTGTATATCTCTAGGTATGATTCTAGTTGTGCTGAACAATGCATCTGTATACACAAGAATAGTTCTACTAGTTACTCTACTTCCTTATATCTCTAGGTATGATTCTAGTTGTGCTGAACAATGCATCTGTATACACAAGAATAGTTCTACTAGTTACTCTACTTCCTTATATCTCTAGGTATGATTCTAGTGCATCTGTACACAAACGTATAACTCTTCTTGTTACTCTACTTTTGTATATCTCTAGGTATGATTCTAGATGTGTTGAACAATGCATCTGTATACACAAGTATAGCCCTACCTGTTACTCTACTTCTTTATATCTCTAGGTATGATTCTAGTTGTGCTGAACTAGTGCATCTGTACACAAACGTATAACTCTTCTTGTTACTCTACTTTTGTATATCTCTAGATATGATTCTAGATGTGTTGAACAATGCATCTGTATACACAAGTATAGCTCTACCTGTTACTCTACTTCTTTATATCTCTAGGTATGATTCTAGTTGTGCTGAACTAGTGCATCTGTATACACAAGTATAGTTCTACTAGTTACTCTACTTCTGTATATCACTAGGTATGACTCTAGTTGTGCTGAACTAGTGCATCTGTATACATAAGTATAGCTTTACTTGTTCTTTCAGGTCCATGTGACTCATGTATGAGTCTAGTTCTGTTGCATAATATAATTCCCTGTTTAAGTAATAGATTCTCTTTTTCTCGTTTATCAAAATATCAGATCAAAGAGATTGATTTTCTTTGTCTGAAAGTTTGAGAATGTTTCAAGTTAGTGCCAATAATATAATTTAAGTATAAAGCCAAAATGCCATTGTTAATGTGAATTATTATAGTTCTACTGGCTCATTATATCTGTATAATCAGTTTTATTCTTATTGTTTACAGGTTTGTATTGATTTTTCTGGTACAATATATAGGCTTATTTGTATTGTTTGCTTGTTTAGGCACAAAGCTGCACAATGGGCTATCTGCACTGTGCCCACTACCAGGATTGACCCCCCCCCCCGAATTTTAGTGTTATAGGCCCTCTAGTTGACCATTAAGCCACCGGGGGGAGGCTCAAATATTATACTTAAACGCAAAATTTGCATCATTTATGAAGCATATCAGGGTTTATTAGAAATTTTCTGTCAGTCGATGAGTCAATTTTGTGATCACTACGTCAAATTTATATATATATACTTCACAAACGTCTATAATACTACCGGATTTAACTTATTACTGTTTTTCTTATATATTTATGACTATCACTATTCGGTATTTCATCTTGAGCAATCATATCTTTAAAATTTACTTTAAATTAATTTATGGATTTTTCTTACCAATTCCTAGAAATAAAATATAATATCCCAAAATACCAGATGGAAGAAACGGCGTACTTTATTATAAAATTTAAAATTATTTGAGGTCAATCTTTAAGGTGTGATTTAAAGATAACTATAAGTTAAGCCAAAACATAATGTTATCTGTAAAAATTGAGTGTTTAAAATAGTTCCTGCTGTATTGTGATTTATAACATTTCTTTTCCATCTGTCTTTACTGTATTTTTTTTGTAATAGAATGACACAATCAGTAGTACGTTAACATACGAGTCGACATTCATTATACTCTTTGAAGCTGTATCATCTTGCAGGTAATGGGGCCTCAGGATAGGGGTTCGTCCTCTACCCACGCTCGTTGTAAACTACCCAAATCCAAATGAGATTAATTTCGTTGAAAAAAGTATTATCACTACTTCTTAGTAAGAGATGTGTGAATTGGACTAATAGTTCATTAGAAGGAAGTTCTTCAAAGGAAATATTTTCCTAGTATAGTGATGTGTCCTGTGTTTTTTGCACATATCTTCACAGACCTGCAGCTTCATGTCTGTTACTACGATGCAAATAAGTAAGTCACACCCAGATGTCATTTGTACATCACTTCCGGTAATATTAAGATTACGTCAAGCCATTTTTTTAGCACATCATTTATGACACACATAGATTAAACACTGCATATGATTGAAATATTTTAATCTGGATTAGCTGACATGTAGAGACATGCATCTCTATGGAGAATCTTAACACAGAAGTATAAGTGTTTGCTGTAGAGACGACAAAAAGGAATTGGTTTAAAACAATATTTAGTGTACTTGACGTTTGATTTAATCAATAACTCGTATAAATAAAGTTGCAGCTAAAGTTTTATATGGTGTAACTCAACCGGCCAACAACAAAGTGTAGCTGAAATGCTGTATGCATTCTTTCTTATCGGAACCTTTATCGGACCTTAAATTGTGAGAATTTTAAAGAAACAAGTTCAAGCTTCCTTACAGAAAATGTGGCGAAATGTATTGCATCCTATTTATTGCAATGTGTGATTTTTTGCAGTTCTTAGCAAACCCCCAATTAACCTCACTTGAGGATTAAAAAACATAACAGTTGGGTGTTCATGAAACGACAAAACGTCTCACAACACAACTTTACAAGTTATTTCCGGTTAGCATAATACTTCCTTTTTGTTTTAAACGACATAGTGCACGTATAATAAATGTATACGCGACATCTAAAAAAATATTTTCTGGTACATACTAACAAGAAAAACATATCAAAGTCATTCAATTTTACTTTTAGACAGCGGTTTTAATGGTATTGTTGTGTATAAATGTTAATCTTCTGGCAAGTATATGCTCGTCTATTTCAAGAAGACACTGTAAAGAACGATACAGTATGGTGTATCTTGCTACAGTTTCCTGTGTGAAACAGTTAATATATGCACATGACGTAGTTGACGTATGTAGTTATGATATACACATAGTAAGATATTGTAAAGAACGATACAGTATGGTATATCTTGCTGCAGTTTCCTGTGAGGAGTAGTTATATTACATGATAAGACAATGTAAAGGAGAATACAGTATGGTATGTCTTGCTACAGTTTCCTGTGAGAAGCAGTTATGATATATACATAGTAAGATATTGTAAAGAACGATACAGTATGGTATGTCTTGCTACAGTTTCCTGTGAGAAGCAGTTATGATATATACATAGTAAGATATTGTAAAGAACGATACAGTATGGTATGTCTTGCTACAGTTTCCTGTGAGGAGTAGTTATGATATATACATAGTAAGATATTGTAAAGAACGATACAGTATGGTATATCTTACTGCAGTTTCCTGTGAGGAGTAGTTATATGTACATGATAAGACACTGTAAAGGAGGATACAGTATGGTATGTATTGTTACAGTTTCCTATGAGAAGCAGTTATTATATGGACTTTGTAAGACATTATAAAGAACGATGCAGTATGGTATGTCTTGTTACAGTTTCCTATGAGAAGCAGTTATGATATATACATAGTAAGATATTGTAAAGAACGATGCAGTATGGTATGTCTTGCTAGGGTTTATTGTGAGGAGCAGTTATTATATGTACATAGTAAGATATTAGCAAAATAAAAAAATTGCAATATTTACAAATTTGAAAAGACAATACTTAAATTATATTAAAACAAAAATCATTTAAGATTTGAACAAACGATAGGCCTAGGTGATTTTCCAATAAACGCTGCTTACATTTCATTTATATCCATAGTCTAACTTCATTCAAGTTTTAAAGTGAAATAAATTGACAAAGATATACTTAAAACACATTGATCATGTATTTGTAAAACCGAAATAAAGTTTCATGCTAGTATAAAGTAGTCGTAAGCTTGCTAATTTAACATAACTTTAGAGTTTATGGGAAGTAGATGTCGCTGTTACTAAAGGTATAGAGGGAATGAAGGTACTAGAAGAGCTAAACTTTCACACTAGGTAATAACTTTGAAAACAGTATCACCAGAAGGAGTTTCTTTTTTGCGGTCAACACGATTATGTCGCTATATACGAATGGAGCTTTAGGAATATATCGTTACAATAAATGAAGCTTTGCTGTTGAATTGAATTTACATTCTAAGCTTACATAAAAAACATGCCTGTTAGTTTGAATAAATGTAAAACAGTCACAAAGCAGGACCAATTATAGATTGTATATATGGGATTTTAACTGACTGTGATTTCGTATGACAAATGATGAATTTCAGTCTTTTAAAAATAGCTAATAGTTTGGAAGATCGGCTGAAAAATATATTATGTTAATAATATCCAATAAAAATATAAATAAATAAGAAAAGCCCAACAATTGTTTTCTAGTTGTACATTTGACTCAAAAATGTTTGAGACGAGAGTGATTTGGTTAAACAATGTCTAAACGTCGGATTAACTTTACATATTAATGAAGTTGGTCGTTAGTTTTGGTCTGAACTAATTCTACGAAATCATATACAAAACTAATAAGTGTGGATATTGTAAAACAAGAGTTCAGTAGTTCTCGTCTTATTTAATGAAACTCGTACTAAGTGTAATATCAGGAATAATTAAAAATAAGTTGTGGCTGGGAGGGGAGTTGTGGTTTCATCTTATGAAAAAACGCCCACGCATGAGGCCCATGACAATAGAACGCAGAAATAATGATGGGAAAATGTCTCTAATCGGGTTAATTATGCTTATTTGGCAGAGTGATCTTTGAACCTACAGCTCTTGGATATATAGTACATAAAAAATAGCTATTCACCCCAAAGAGGTCGGGGCAGTCATTCTTCATCCATTAGTATACGTCTCCTCAACAAAAACAACAAACAAAATCCCTAGCTGGAATCTCCAATTAGTTGGGAACGCCTTTCTGACCAATGCTTTCTGGACCTTGGTAGTGCCATATAGCACAATAAACAAACATCAATATCAAAAAACATTTAAGTAGAAAAAAAACAACAATAATGAACTCTGTTGTTAGGTCAACAGTAGTTTTCCAGAGAGCTGTGACTACTCGAACAGAATGCACCTAAAATAGTAAGTACTATATTACATTATCATATCAGAAGAAAACACTACATTGAATTTTAAGCCGAAACTGTAATTAACCTACCCTTCTGATACAAATATGTTTTGATTTTCATGTCACACCTTCGAATAAGCAATTTCTCTACACGATGAAAACTATATCATTAATGCTAACAAACCAGGCTATATAGAAATGCATAATATCAAGTCAAAACAACAGTATGCTTTGTTGTTGTTGTTGTTGTTGCTAACAGATCCTTCAGAAAATTACGCAGACAGAAAGCCCTCAAAATGTTTTATTTGAATATTTATATAACTATAATTCTGAACAGGCTGTGTTAGATCAATCGACTTTTGGAAATATTCTTTCTCGAATCTTTTACAATAGTTTGCTTGCTTGAGTTAGTATATAAACTATGAGCTTAGAAATGAAGGCTGGAAAGGCACAATTGGTAAAAATTAATTCTAGGAACGTACAAAGGCAAATTTAGAATATATATATATATACATTTCAAATAATAAAGAATCGTAAACTAACAACTGACACCAAATTAGCAGTAAAATCCAAAACCCATCGTTAAAAGAAAAACTCAGGAACTCTTTTTGCTTGATTTATATCTCGTATGTTCTCATTTCAAAGTATAATTAACAAAGTTTCTATAATGTGTGCAGATTAATTTGTAGAGTGGTTATTTTACCGAGAAATGTCAAATGTGACGACAAATTTGATACAAGAAGCTAAAGCTGAAAGGACTGTTAAATGGAAGATGTAAACAAAGTGGCTGTGTGACTGATTAGCTTAAAACATATAACGAAGGCCACTTATTACATGCTTGTGGTCATGATTACAAGAAATTTCTTGATTTATAGCGTACTGTAACTTATACGAAATCTGTTCATTTGAATGGGATAAATTTAACGAGAAAACGATAGTAGTTCCATTAGCCTGTTTGAGGTGGCAAACTCGTTGAAGTATAATAAAAAAACCCTTAAATTTATCATTTTTTTCGTGTTCGTTTCCTTTGGTGTCACAGCTCAGACAGCACAACGTGCAGCTTTGTGCTTTAAAAAAACAAAAACTTTTCAAGTTCACGATAACATATCACTATTTAATTATTTTATATATGAATGTGTGCAAACAATCTGCTGTCGATAGTAATGATTTGGACTTTTATAACCGTATTTTGTTCTTTGTTATCGTAGATTCCCAACTTTTGATTACGTGCTATGTGTCTTTGTATGATGAAACTTTAAGCATTACGAAGTTACATATACGCGACATCAACTTGGCTCAAGTTTTTTTATTTCTTTAACGAGTTTTATGATGTCAAAAAATATGAAAGATCTCTCTCATGCAAAATGTTCGAGTAAATTTTATATTTAATCAATAAGTAGTGATTCAGTGCTCATCTTCACAAACAAAAGTTCGCTAAATTGTAAAAATTAGTTTAATCTTCCCTTCCTATTTCTAGATCCGAATAATTTGTGTCAGAAAACTGATATTTCTACTAAGATCCTCGTTCTGCCTTCAAATGTTCACCATAATAGTAATAATGTGTGTTCTTAGATTGAAATTTCACAGTTGATAGATTGGGCCACCCTTTGCCCAGTGATTTACGCCCCGTTGCCGAAAAAAAGAAAGAAAAAAGTCACGTTCCGGAATACGGTGCCGTGGGTGCGTTAAAAGGATGACGATCAAATTTCACTATTCGGTCAGACATGAGTAGCGCAAAAGTTGACGATGGGTGCTATTAATTAGCTAACTTCCCTCTATACTATCAGTTCAAAATTAAGGATGACTATTGCAGCTAACCCTTGAGTAGTTTTACGTGAATACCCAAAAAACAAACAAACCACTAAGACGGGTAAATACACGTTTGCAATCAGAAAACAATGAAGTAGTCACACAATTCATTTACAACTCTCAGAGAAACCACGACCAGTAATAACACATACTCACTGTACACTCCAGTGTGCACATTAATCACTAAGTAATTAACATAGCTCTTCTTTGACACTGTGTAAAGTTAGGTGTCATTCTTCTCTCTAGTTACAGAATGTGGAAAAATAATGACATTGTTTTATGTTGCCACGAGAGGTGGCATGCTACAGTTAATAACATTACTAGAAAACACGAAACAATGTGCTTTGAGCGAGATTCGTAGATCGTTGTTTGTTTTTAAGCACAAAATAACACAATGGGCTATCTGCACTATGCCAACCGCGATTATCAAACCCAAAAGTTTTAGCGTTATAAGTCTTCAAGCTTACCGTTGACCCACGGGGGAGACTCGTGTACCGTTCAAGACACTACCTTACTTGAAAAGTAAAGACATTTTAATATTGAAAAAAATGTGCTCCCCTACAGGGGTAAAGATATACTTTAATTATTTATATTATTATTTTACTTTATTCAAATGTAATATAACATAACTTTAAAATACTGTTTACCATTATTAGCAATGTAATTTATGCATACTTACGCAGATAACACCATTTCTTTTCATATTTTGAAAAATAATGATGTTGACTTCAGCAAATTGTATGAATAAATAATTTCATAATTATATTCGAGGTTATGATAAATATCGCTACGTAATTATTATAGAAATCACACTATATCTGCTATATAAAGTGCCGACGAAGCCTTTCGTATAACAACAGGACTCGTCATGCCGGCTGGGATACAACAAACATAGAATTGGTCGAGACGCTATTTACAACATCAATTAATTGAACAACAACTGTGTTCGGTGTGAACTGGTTTACGTTTGGTGAATTGCAATTTAATAGCGAATCCAGAAAAAATGGCTCCGGTAAAGTGTGAAACAATATTATACTTAAAATGACATCGTTTCTTCCAAAAAAATAAAAATATAGAAATGTTTATACTTTTTAGGCAATAGTTTTTTCTTCATTTTGCATTATCACTGGTGCCATTTTGTTCCATGTCATTCTAATTGGAGACTTTATTGTGGGTGCCATTTTTTACTTGACACACACACACACACAAAAACACCTTATCGTTTTTAAACATTTATTAAAAGATGAACTTATCTTTTTTTTTTCTTCTTTTATGTGTCTTATATTTGTATTCGTTCAATATCAGATAAATACAAAAACTGGGTGTTAACTCGGCGTTATCAGTAACACTCATGGACAGTTGGACCGTTTACAAAAGGAATTATTATTTACATAAATCAAGGTTGCTTTAGATAAAGCATTTTTCTTCTTATCTAGACATGCAGAAAAATATATTACTATATCCATGTAATTTTATAATGTTCTTTTTAAAGACTGTAACACTATAGACCTTTAGCTTCTCGTCATCACGGGGCTCTTTCAAGATCGATCAATACCTTGTCACTCAACTAAAAATACTAAATGTTACGATAACCTTGTGTCTCCAGGATATGAAGTCTGGCCTCGAATCGTGGTGTTTATTTCGTGGATTAAAGACTCAGTGACGTAATCACAATTGTTACATCCGGGAATGAAAGAACAAAACTATTTTCTTGACGTCACAACCACAATGGTGCTGCCAAACTGAAGTTTAATATCCTTAGAATATGTAGTCAGGGAAATTCGTGTAGGATTTAAAAGTTGTAGTTTTTGTTGTTGTTGTTAGTATTATTGTTTAGTCAGAAATGAGTCATCTGAAACTCTAAAAGAAATACATACACGTATATTTTCACTTTTTGAAAATACACGCCATTCAAAAACAAGTCGTTCAACTATATATTACATGAATCCACATTCAAAACAGCCTCGAACTTTGGAGTTATCTTCTCGATCATAAGATCTTATTATGCAGAAGTAAATAACAGAATGTTATAACATACACTGGTTACCATCTGTATCAACTTATGAAGAATTATATTAAGTTATTTTGTTTCAAATGTTATCATATGAAACCAGCGAAAATCTTCTGTTTATATAATAATGTATATCCTAAGTTTATTTATTAAGCCTTGAAGTAGGAATAACTTTCTATAATTTCAACTAAAAGCAACGATATTCATAAAACGGACACACTTTAAAAATTGCCTACATCAAAAATTTAAATTCAAAGAACCTTTCTTTCAAGTATACTCCTTTAGTTTATGAAACAACAAAACTAGAAGCTTGTACTATGAAAAAATATTTTATCAATAATTATAAAACTCCTCAACATAATTCAGATAAGAACAGAAGTTACCTAAAAGAAAAATATTCCTCCTTTTTAAATACGGTCTTAATTATTTTGTTGGAGACCTATTTATAAAGGTGAATTAAGATAAATAAGTCCAACTATAACTGAAAATACTTATTGCTATTTTTTTCACTATGAAATGAACTATGTTACTAAGAATTAAGGAATATATAACGCTTTTATTAATTAACGTTAACAAGTTGCATTTTATTGTACATAATTTATAATCCAATGTAAAGTTAATGGGATAGTTAATCCGCCTCTCATACTATACTTACTTTTGGTGATATTGTAATATTCTTCATTTTTAGTTACTTTTAAGTTTTAACCCAATTCACTAGGTAACTGAAAAGTGGTATAAAATACGAAACCAGTTCAACAAATGCGCTGTAAAAAGAAAAATTAAAGAAAATAAATGGATTTATAGTGAAAAATCTGAACAAAACTTTTATGTCTATCTATCAATAGCGGCAAGTTGAGGATTAAAGGTCAGTTAATAAGACGATTAAATTTAAAAACAAAACTAGCATGGCAGATATTTTACTTCTAAAGTTGCAGTCGAACCGTACAACCATTTGTGTAATACACGATAGCAGTTTAAAAAAGAATAAAAGTAAAACGTATTTGATATACAACTGCCATCTGAGAGTTCTTCATAAATATTATTATTCATATTTTTCAAACTAATCTGCACAGTACACAAATCTTGCTTCCGTCGTATAAATATTTTATATTCATATAGTGATAAATATAAAAAAAAAAGACAAGACTGCTGTGAAATTACAGAGTACTGACTAAAAAACAACGCACATATTTTTGTTAGGCTTTCTCCTCTGGTGTGGCTTGAACATCTTAGCTTCTGGAATTAGACTGCGTTAAGAAGATTAAATTTTTCAGTCTTACGAAGTGGTAAGCTTGGATGTGGGTAAAGTCAATTCGTACATAACCTTGATAATAACGACAGCGAGTCCTATTCAAACACTACCGGTCTACGTATGACATTCAAAAGCGTATTTATCTATCTAAGATCCCCTTCTCAAGAAATTTAAACATTCGTTTAACCTCAGTTCCCTTTCCAAAGTGAAAATGTGGCAAATATCAAAAGAAGACCTTACCTTAGTATTCACCGCACCCACTATTCACATTTAGACATCACCACGTTCCTATCTCACGAACCCTCCATCCCCTTAAGACATTTTGGCGGGAAATGCAAGCGTGTGCAAGTGGGTGTGGCGGGCACCCAAAGAAAACCGTTCACATTTCACTATTGTTTTACAGCTTCTTCTAATTCAACTATTTTAAAATATGAACCTACAATACACTTAAGAAAAGATCTATGTAATGAAATATTTGTCTGGGATCTGTGGTGGACACAAATTGATAGTTTTTGTGATGAAATTTGAATTCTACATTCGTCAAAAATATGTAAGAATTCAGTGGCCTTGGAGAGAAATGCTGTTTTTTTGTATTTGTGCGACTATCACCACCAGTTGAAATTCCCAAGGTTTCCTAGTTTTTTTTTATATTTTAATGTTAACATTTCATTAAAAAATGTTTGGAATATTGGTAAGATGGAAGAGTAAACAGATAATAATCCTGAAGCTATGTAACGATAAAATATTAACATAAAAAAATTCACCAACTTTAGATTTAATTACACTTAAGTAACATTAGTTTTAATAATGCTTTATTATTCTTTGAATTAAACGATTGTGTGTCTGACATTATTCAGTGTTTATTATGATTTAAATAATCACATCTTTTCTATATAATACAAATTACATTTTAAGTCTGTCTAAAGACTGACGTTATATTAAAACGATTTTTAATATGCAAATTACGAAGCCACATGACAACCGCAGGAGATATAAAGTTGCGGTGGAATGGTATGTATCAGAACTACGTTTGACATTGGCGTTTTATAGGTAGTGTGATGTCATCGAAACCTGACTGGTTTTTGAAAGGATACATAACGATTCTTTCCAACCCAAAATATTAATATACTCAAATGATAAAAATGTGTTCAGATCGGATGGTTTATAATTTCCAAGAGAAGGATATCTCATGTTCTTAATGTGATTGGAAAACAAAGGGATATGGATTAACGGCGGCAAAAGCCGTCCACATGACTCAGACATGCTACATAATCAAGATGGATCTCAGTCTGGAAAAGTAATAAATTCCACGTGTAAACAAGTTGCTTTCATGACATATCTCATGAACCGTCGTATACCTCAAGCAGCTGCAGAATGAAACGGATATATGCGACTCCATACGAAGACATACTGGTCAAGTTGCTAGACTCAGCGCCTATAAATTTCTGTGATAGAAATGTTGAAACTGGCTCTAGAAATATGTCCTCCTCGTACAAAATATTTTCTATACAAACATGCAGAGAAAGGTGCTGTGCTTTGGACATGACAGCTTTATGACGAAGCCTTTTGCAGTGGAAACTACGCTTCAGGACTATGTTCAAGATGTACAGTCGTCAGGTTGGTCATGAATGGACGTAGCGATATGGGCTTTTATAATGTGGTGAGGCTCCAAAATCGTGTTCATATAACGTACTCAACCTTTATATATACTCAATAAAAGTGAGCAAAATTTATAACATTCAGTACTAATATGCAACTGACGTGGATCTTAATTTTCTATAAACACCTGTTGTATTACACACATATAACAATTACCAGTAGTATTTTTTAAAATAGATTTGGCTTGGTTTGTTTTAAATTGCACACAAAGCTGCTCGAGAGCTATCTGCGCTAGCTGTCCCAAATTTAGCAGTGATAGACTAACCAACACCACCAACTCTCGAGATGCTCTTTGACTAATGAATAGTGGGATTGGCTGTACTTTATAACGCCCCCACGGCTGAAAGGGCAAGTATGTTCGGTGACGGGGATCCGAACCCGCGACCCACAGATTGCGAGTCGAGTGCCCTAATCACTAGGCAATGCCAGGCCCATATGAAATAGAAACAGCAGCTGCAAGGTTCACAAGATGCATGGGCGCCCACATAAATATTTTTTCTTTGGGGGGGGAGGCAAAAAAAAACATGTATGTAGGGGATCAGCTTTTACAGAGCAATTCAACAGACTAAAAGAATACGTGTTATGCGTGCTTAAACGCAAACAAAAATTTACAATGTTATAAAAATTACAAAAGATATTTAGTTTAACTACGCTGTAAATTTTACATCATAATACGTGGAATTTTTTTTTGTGTAATGTAAGGGGGCAAATGCCCTTTCCTGCGGGCACCCATGACAAGATGATAAAATAATGTACATGCATCATGCATGAGCTTATAAATATCTGGAGTGCATAAACATACATACTTGTGTTCCGAACTTCAAAAGACATTAAAGTTTAATTATGATATAAGATATTATATTATATTTGGACAGTGAAGCAAAATAAAAGATAAAACCATAGTACAATGACGCTAAATAGTTTTTTAAGTCAACTAAATACACTTCAACAATTAATAGAATTATAATTCAAAATCACAGTGTTTGTCGGATTTTTATAGTTTCTTAAGAAAATTTAATGAAAAATAAAACTATTTAGAGAAACAATACAGGATTAGGTTAAAACCAGTCTTGTAAGAATAACACTCAGCAAATATATATATATATATGTATGTATGTTTCTCATCTTTGGTAATATAGTTTATAACAATAATTACAGAACTCTGTTGAAAAAAAAAGTGGATCACACTTCCTATTGTTGAATATCAACCGAAAATGAATTAAAATCGATTTTCCACCAGGCGCGGAAAATTCCGGTGAGCCCCCTTGGAAAAGTAGGTAAATATATATATATATATATATTAATGCTCTATAACTTATAAGCACAAGCCATTATATTAACATTTAATTTAACACGTGTGCTAATTCTATTATTAAAAATGTGCACCGAGAAGGATTTACTTTATGTTGAAGACGTTATCTCCTATCTTGAGAAGGTCTCCTGTGTGCTTTCATAATTATTGATAGTGTGAACTATGTATGACTAGTGTTTTAATACTAAATAACATACTTCTTAAAGATGTGTCTGTTATTTTTATGACAAATTCGTGGGCCTCCTCTATCTTTTTTTTCCCCGGCAGAATTTTAGAGTTCGGTTTTTCACCGTTAAATATTAAAACAAATTTTCGAATACTGCCAAAAATTGAATTCTCTTCGTTATATTTGTACTCATTCTTTGTAATTTTCTTTTGAATCTATATACTTTTGCTAGTAATGGTAATAATCACAATGGTTTGATATATATTCCTTTTATTACAGTCTTACACAGCTTCTTTACACGAACATCCAGATATTTATTAAACATTTTAATTATATATATTTTCCTGTTTACACCAACTTACAACCACTAGTATAACTAGAAGAGCATAGCATTATATGAGTAAAATCAATGTGTCCATTTTTATCATATCAGTCATTATCACATCTGTTTTAATAATTGTAATACAACTAAAATTCCATAACACTTGACTTAAAATGTGAACACTTCGAGATTAATTTATATATTTTTAACCTAATTATTTATCTTACAAAGCCATCTCACTTTTTAAATTTAAAATCACAGGGCTACCAGATATAACAAAACAGACCTCAAGAATTATGATACAATAGTTTGGATGTTTCTCGGATACATGTTACCTATAATGTGTATCCACGAATCAGTTCTTGCGGTTTAAAAAAGTCACGCTATTAACCAAACTCGATGTATTTGTTATCACACCAGAGGACCCCCTGCTGGTTCGAGTTGCTTGAGGACCTGTTGTCTGTAGGAAATTACTTTCCACACCACCTCCACTGTAGACTCGTGAAACTTCCGGGTCAGTAGGTTCTACTACTGTCCACACCCACGACCCATTCAGTGGCTTCTCTTTCCAAAAATCGAAGTTCCATTTCTGGCTATCACTTGTAAATATACAATGAAGTTCATGTTTTAGAATATTAACCGTTTCATCGCGTTTTACACTTCCAAATAAACAGCGTCGAGCGTTTTCTTTTCGCTTGTGTGATGATCCAATAAAATAATGTTCAATAAGGCTACGATATTCCGTGAAATCTGCATCCTTCACTGAACCCATTTCTTATAACTTGTACTGAAACACCAATGGAAACAAATGAACAGCAATAGATATCCTACTGATTTTAAAATATTTAACGGTCATGTGGCTCTGCCATAAATTTACTGTACGGAGTCATCTGGTGTTTCTTTAATACAATACGCAATGGCTTCCAGAATCACCAATAAAAACACCACATTTCAAAGCAGATGCTAACCTATTGGACGCTTACTTTTGGCGGGAAACGTACGTGTATCCACATGGCCTAATTTCCATACGCTATAGCACGTGACTTTGTTTTTCACATCCAAAAAACTACTCTCTGAGCGTCTTCTTTCACTTGCACGCGTTTCATATTGCGCGAGCGCATATAGAGACGCGAAGTTAAAGTAAGAGATATACGAGATCAGATTAATAGATGGAGATCAATGATTAGAATAATAATATTTGTGTTTGTATGAAGCCCAGGTGAAAATGTGGCATGAAAAATGAGGCTCAATTTCACTATAGAAAAGTGAACAAAGCTAATTTAGTTTAAGAGTGACGCCTCCAATTGTAATTGATTGGTCAAAATGTAGAAATTTTATGCTTATTTTATTTATTTCATGTTCTAAGTCTATATAGTGTCTGTTAAATTTGGACACAGGTGAGAAGAAGTTTAAAAAAACTGCAAATTGGTTACGATGGCAGTAGCTGGTCTTTCGACATTTAACGGTTTATTTAAATTTTATCGCAGTTTTCTCACAGCACTGAATGTTATCATATTTGTAATATTTATACGGAGCATCACTAAGTGATTCTACTACAGCTATATCTCTCTAGCTATAGTTGTTTTCTCAAACGCACATCAAAACTATCTAGACTCTTTTGTATTTACTTAGTGACACTACAGAGAACTGTACTTGAAAAACAAATGCACACACACACACACACAAAAACACATAAATAAAATTACCAGTATAAATTTATCGTACAGACATATTGTACTACGGTCTGGCATGGCCAGGTGGTTAGAGCGCTCGACTCGCAATTTGCGGGTTCGAATCCTCGACCCACCAAACATGCTCGCCCTTTCAGCTGTGGGGGCGTTATAATATTACAGTCAATCCCACTATTCGTTGGTAAAAAAGTAGCCCAAGAGTTGGCAGTAAGTGGTGATGCTTTGCGCGAACTTCCAAACAAACCATACCGTATTACGTACTTACCAAGACTTCATCTTCTTACAGATTTGACAAAATATGTGCCCGGCCAATGAGAATCTGGTTAAGTATTTTACCAGAAGGAATACTTTTAGTGGTAGCATACGTAATTATAGTTCTAGTTTTGACTCCTTAAAACTAATATGCTTACCTAGTTAGTGATATATTGGTTATTTACCAGAACTTGTGAGGAGTTATTTCTAGTGGCATTGAAATTACTTCGCACAGAAAGAAAATGTTTAACCTTGATAGTAATATTTATGACAAGCTGACGTATCCAAGACATAAGGGCCCTCGGGGAGTAGCATTAGGGGGGCCAGATCTGAACGCCGGCTCTAAGGGTGCCGTCGATGTTTGGAATAGATCAATAAAATAGAACGGGGAAGATTTTGAGGTCTCAGGGTGGGTGACACAGAAGGGTCATATCTAAATGTCGAAAACCCATATGGGTGCTTGTCACGTTTGGTTGAGATCCGTCAAAGGCTGTAGGCGTCTGTGATACAAACGACGACCATTTTGCTTTCAAATCTGAGTCAGGTCGATTATATGGTGGCATATTCTTAGTATTCATTGTTTTGAATTATTCTTGCTTTCACAGAGCTATCAGAAACTTTTAGTTAAAATATCCAAGCACTTATGCAATTTTTCTAGTTTTTGTACAAACTATTTTGTTAGTATGAGAAATTATTATTTCTTAAATACCGCATTTTTCGGTGTATAAGACGCACTTTTTACCCCAAAATTTGATGTCAAAATCTGCTTACGTCCGATAAACCG
>NW_013665683.1:993708-1001257 GCF_000517525.1 Limulus polyphemus
TAAATCAGTTAAATGACGAAAAATTAGGTGTCTATTTACTCGTGACCACTCAGTGTATATATATATGTATACATTGAGAATTTTTTGGAATAAGCTCATCACTAATCATGCATGTTGAAAACGACACTTAGATTCTTATGGCAAGTATTAATATATATATACATATACATTGAGAATTTTTGGAATGAGCTCATCACCAACCATGCATGTTGAAAACGACACTTAGATGTTATATTTCAAAAGTAAACGATGTCAAGGTGAAAGTTGTCAGAATCTAGAATAAAAATACAAATAGTTTATTTCGTATTGAATACAACCAGTTTCATTTCTAACATAATATTGTGCTTCCTCTACTACTTGCTGGAGGTCAGATGACGCAATGATCAATTAAAACAACTTTCTGTAAATCTCAGTGGATATTTCTTCTTGTTATCTTCCGCCCTTTGTTTATAAACTCGTATTTCTAGTACATGTTTAGTTAGGAACTACTCTATCAACGACCCCTTTTGATTACGTATGTCGTTTCATGAAAATAGAAAACAAAAGTAATACAAAGTTTAATTATAATTGTTAATGTGGTGAAATAAATACGCTTTCTTTTATCTTAGGAAAAAAAAAAGTTTCAGATCTGTTACGGAAGTTGGTTATGCAATAAAGGAACAAAGTTGTAGAACATTATTTTATTTTTTGCTAAAATTCATTGGCGATGGTAATCGTTTTTCGTCTTTTATGTTTTTCAAATCACTAAAATTGGAACGCCTCTGGCCTTTAATATAATATTTTTATAATACAAGAACACTTAAATTATAATAACGAGAAAGTTAAGTTAGATGTTTCTTTTTATTTGAAAATGTTAAGCCGATAAAGTGATTGAAATATCCGTAACTTAAAATATATCAATAACACAATGACGTTAGGTCAACATATCGAGTCTACGTAATTATTAGGCACATCTGAGCAATTGTGCAGTCAGTTAAAGGGTTATAATTAATAATCACAATGTTTGAAATGTTTTTTTTGTTGTTTTTTTTTGCATTCATTAAAGTTTATTTTCAGACATGTAGATAAATATTACTGCATAAATTTAAATATTTATCAATAGGAGTTTTGACTGGATACTTTTAGTATTCATTAATGATTCATAAACTTATTGAGAATTGAAACTTTACAGTTCGAATACTTGAAAATGTGTATTGTAATATATTCCACATCATCGCAATGAAATGGGAATAACACTGTAACAGTATTGTTAATTTTGGTGTATACGGTAACAGAGAATATAAAAACAGGTACAATTACCCAGAAAGGAGTCTGGAAATAAAAAAAAAGTATCAACCATTTAAAAATAACAAACAAAAATAAAAAAGTAAACAGAGTCCACATTCAACATAACAAAAGTATAAAAAAATGAACGAAAAATAAAAATAGATAAATAAAACTGCATTTCAACAGGAGGGTTAAAATCTGTGTGGTCAGGCGATAACTCCGAAGGAAAAAGATACATCTTGGCTGAAACAGATCAGGGTTGAATATTCACCACATGGCAGTGTTATCTAGGACACAAACCGGAAGTACTGTTAATATAAAGATACACTATGGCTTTGAGAACGAAACCGGAAAAGGTTAGGGTATATTGGTGATGTTTATAAATCATACAAAAGGAATTTCCGAGTAAAACCCATGTGCGGTTATGTGTAGTCAATATGTTGTTGAAAGCTTTAAGGAAATCCAATTTGATATTGCTTCAAAAAGTCCCGAATTAAAGAATATTTTATCACATAAATATGTGTTTCCATTTGTTCGTTTGATTGTTGTGAAAGGCAAAGCAAGACAATGGACTATCTTTGCTGTGCCCACTACGAGTATCGAAACGCGGTTTTTAGCTATGTGAGCCCTGAGAGTTACCGCTGAGCTACTGGAGAGCCATCTGGTTGGAAAAATAATATATGTACGTTATGAATAATATATGTGAAGTTACGTAAATGGTATACACAAAACAATATATTTCATCAGAACACGCATCCACATTGTATTGAAACATTTATACTCAAGACTATGAATTTGGCATAAAAAAGCGAAAGTAAGAGCAGCACATGTCATTGTCTCACTTGCAATGACAGAAGGTAGATCGCTGACTTGAGAACATAGGACGGAAAATAGATCACTAACTGACTTGTAACATAGGACAGAGGGTAGATTACTCACTGACTTAAAACATAGGGTAGAGGGTAGATTACTCACTGACTTGAAACATAGGTCAGAGGGTAGATTACTTACTGCCTTGAAACATGGGGCAGAGGGTAGATTACTTACTGACTTGAGAACATTGACAGAGGGAAGATTACTTACTGACCCTGAGAACATAGGACAGAGGGTAGATTACTTACTGACTTGAAACATGGGGCAGAGGGTAGATTACTCACTGACTTGAAACTTAGGACAGAGGGTAGATTACTTACTGACTTGAAACATGGGGCAGAGGGTAGATTATTGACTTCAGAACATAGGACAGAGTGTAGATTACTTACTGCCTTGAAACATGGGGCAGAGGGTAGATTACTGACTAGAAACATAGGACAGAGGGTAGATTATTGACTTGAGAACATAGGACAGAGGGTAGAGTATTGACTTGAGAACATAGTACAGAGGGTAGATTACTGCCTTGAAACGTGGGGCAGAAGGTAGATTATTGACTTGAGAACATAGGACAGAGGGTAGATTACTGACTAGAAACATAGGACGGATAATAGATTACTTACTGACTTGAAACATAGGACGGATAATAGATTACTTACTGACTTGAAACATAGGACAGAGGGTAGATTACTGACTAGAAACATAGGACAGAGGGTAGATTATTGACTTGAGAACATAGGACAGAGGGTAGAGTATTGACTTGAGAACATAGGACAGAGGGTAGATTACTGCCTTGAAACATGGGGCAGAGGGTAGATTATTGACTTGAGAACATAGGACAGAGGGTAGATTACTGACTAGAAACATAGGACGGATAATAGATTACTTACTGACTTGAAACATAGGACGGATAATAGATTACTCACTGACTTAAAACGTAGGGCAGAGGGTAGATTACTGACTTGAGAACATAGGACGAGGAAAGTAGATCACTCATTGACTTTGAACATGGGACAGAAAGAAGACCAATTACTTGGAAGACTAAAGAAGAGTGAACTCAGTACTTTAATGTTCATGTGATTTGGAAAGTAGTCTGATGTCTCACTTTTTTATTGTGGTCAGAGATGTGTTCTTTGGGTTCAAGTTTCAACATAGCCAAATGAATGGTCCGTTATTCAGTGTTAATGTCGTCTGAGAAGTAGTGGGGTTGGAGGAGCAGTCCTTGGGTTAACCATTTATCGTAGTCTTAGAAATGTGATTGTATTCAACGTTCATCATCATAGCCAGAGAGTAATGTATGACCTAAGTATGTATTTGCTCAGAGAAAAAAACTTATGGGCCAAGTATGTGAACAGAAACATTACCTCTGCATTTAGTGCCCTTCGTGCTTGGTCTTTATTATTGTTAGTGAAATTAGTGTTCACTGTAGTCTATGGACATAGTGCTCACTGTGGCCTAATGAGTCGTCTTTAGATATAGTGATCGTTGTGGCCTAGTGAGTCGTTTTTAGGTATAGTAGTCATTATAGCCTAGTGAATCGTCTGTATATATATATAGTGCTCATATTGCCTTCGTATGTCGTCTGTGGATATAGTGGTTGTTGTGGTTTAGTGAATGGGCTGTGGATATAGCGTTTATTGTGGCCTGGTGAGTGGTCTGTGGATATAGTGGTTAATGTGGCATGGTAAGTAGTCTATGGATATAGTGTTTGTTGTGGTTTAGTGAGTAGTCTGTGGATATAGTGGTTAATGTGGCATGGTAAGTAGAGTATGGATATAGTGATTGTTGTGGTTTAGTGAGTGGTCTATGGATATAGTGGTTATTGTGGCCTGGTAAGTGGTCTGTGGATATAGTGGTTAATGTGGCATGGTAAGTAGTCTATGGATATAGTGATTGTTGTGGTTTAGTGAGTAGTCTGTGGATATAGCGTTTATTGTGGCCTGGTGAACGGTCTGTGGATATAGTGGTTAATGTGGCATGGTAAGTAGTCTATGGATATAGTGATTGTTGTGGTTTAGTGAGTGGTCTATGAATATAGTGGTTATTGTGGCCTGGTGAGTGGTCTGTGGATATAGTGATTAATGTGGCATGGTAAGTAGTCTATGGATATAGTGTTTGTTGTGGTTTAGTGAGTGGTCTGTGGATATAGTGACTGTTGTGGTTTAGTGAGTGGTCTGTGGATATAGCGTTTATTGTGGTCTGGTGAGTGGTCTGTGGATATAGTGGTTAATGTGGCATGGTAAGTAGTCTATGGATATAGTGATTGTTGTGGTTTAGTGAGTGGTCTGTGGATATAGTGATTGTTGTGGTTTAGTGAGTGGTCTGTGGATATAGCGTTTATTGTGGCCTGGTGAGTGGTCTGTGGATATAGTGGTCATTGTTTTACTGGTGATAAGGTGGTAAGGTCTGATAAGAAGCTCTTGGGATTATTGCTTTCGATGACCTGAAGATGTAGAGCATGTGGGTTCAACATTAAGCATGATAGAAGGAGTCGTCTATGGGTTACGTGTTTCCATTAATTTAACGTTCACCTTTCACAATTCATTTAGGAACGTTCTTTGAGCTTAGTTTCCTTATAATCCAAAGTGATTCCATGGATTTGGTGTTCGCTATGATCTAACGAATATTCTTTGAGCTCAGTGTTCTCGTGACATAATCCAAATTGATACCGTAAATTTAGTAGTCCCATGGTCTAACAGTTATTCTATGAAATCAGTGTTAAAGAAAATCTTAGATAATGTTTCATATTCAGAATTGTTTGTGGAATTCTCTGTATATTAAATGCCCAGAATAATCTAAGATAAAAAACTTATATTGTCTGAAAATACAAATTAAAGAGAAGACTGTGAGATCCAAGGATTGAAAAGACGATTGTGAGCTCATTCCTTCTATAAAATAAATATACGTATGTGCGTTCAGTTGCTACCAAGTATTGAATACAAGAATGTGCCCAGTATTCATCGCCAGGAGAAACAAATTTCTGAGTTGATTATTCATTATAATCTAAATAAATGGCCGTAAGCTCTCCTTAATTACTTATTGTGTTCTGAATTGATTCGAAGTTAATTTAGAGACCACTATCGTCTAAACGAAAAACCATAAACTCCACTTACTTTCTGTGGTCTGAAGTAATTCGAAATTCGTTAGTTTAGATTTCGCTGTGATATAAAAAAAATGCTGTAAACTCTTTTTACTTACAGTAGTCCGAATTGACTCTAACTTCGTCAGTTTAGAGCTCACTATGATCTAAAGGAAATGCCGGAAGCTCTCGTTGCTTTCTGCAGTTTGGAGTGATTTGAAGTTTCTCAGTTTAGAGCTCATCTAAAGTCTAAGGAAATGGTTATGAGCTCAGTACATGTTATTACATAGTAAAGAAGTCTGTAAGATCAATGCTCATCTGGTATGATAAGAAACTTCACAAGTTCAGTCCTTACCATAGCATATGTAGAATGAATCCTTTGGCCTTGGAAGGACTTGAGAACTCCTTGGGTTTTAACGAATCCTGTGATAATGATCCACTATTTAAATGTTCACTGAGATATGAATTCATAGTATTTGAGGGTATCAAGACAGAATGCTGTAATGCAAATATTATTTGATTAGTGTTGGTATAATTTCTTTAGTTATAACAGTATACTATGCCATACTTAATGACATTTTATTGTTCCATATTGTTAAATAAATCTACATAACTTTTGGTATGTTGAAAAACATATTTTAAATTTTTTAATCGAATAATTGTGATCGAGAAATAAATAAACTGATTAATTTTAAAATATAACAACAGAACATAAATACAATCAGTCAATGAAGGGTTCAGATAAGTCACATTTAAAGTTGTTTTGTGTGTAGATGTTGTCAATGTTAGTGAAATAAAATTGGCTTCGTGTAATACAGGGTGACCCAAATGTAACGGGAATATACTGCACCATAAATGCAATGATTTTTTTTCTCTTTCTTTGTACTGCAGGTATCTTAATTCGGTATTTAAAGCGAAGCTTGAAGTTAGAGACAATTATAGAAATACTAGGCAATCATTGAGAACTACAGCAACTTATTTTTGTCGGTAAAACATACTAGACCTATCACAGTGCAGTGCAATTCCAACCACGAAAAAGATCTTTTTGAATCGAACTATTCCACTCTCGTTTACGGTTGCGTTTACAGTATGTTATCCAGGTAGAGATTGCTGTCAGAAAATATATTTCATATCTGCATATTTCAGCGACATATTACACATTAGTGGACTGAACATTCGTCTGTTTACAACACTACTGAATGGAATTAATTTCCAATTTTAAATACCTGGAAGAATAAAAAATTATGTGATGGGAAATTCTGTGAAAGGAAGTGAAAACAGTTATATAAGTTCTATTGCTAATTAAATTTGTAAATCATTTTTTTTTAAATCTGAAAATGTTGCATTTAAGAGAGCCTTATTCATAACGTTTGATGTCTGGAGTAGACTAATTTGTTACAAATTGTTTGAGAACTTTCGAGAAAACGTATTTCTGATGTGTAGAATCAGAAAATAAAAATGAAGAAAAAAATAAACTGAAAAAAATGAGAGAAAAGTTGATGGGCAATCTGTGCTGTGCCCATCACCAATTTCGGAACCAGATTTTTAGCGATATAAGCCTTCAGTCTCAACGCTGTGCCACTGGGAGGCAACGTTGATGAAAAATGAAAAATTGGAAACACATGAAACATTAAAATGTAAACAGGTCCAACAGCGTGACCTAAAATTCAGAAAGTTAATAAAAGAGCATGGGAGAGAAGCTTAAAAGCATAATAAAAACTTAAAGATGAGCATGATAAAAAATAAAGACTGGAGTAACGTAAATATGCAAAAATGACCGTAGAAAACATCGTGGTTGTACAAATCCTAGCCGTAGAAAACATCGTGGTTGTACAAATCCTAGCCGTAGAAAACATCGTGGTTGTACAAATCCTAGTTGTACGTTGTTTTGATCAAGAAGCCGTAGAAAGAATGCAGGGGAAGCTTGACAGTTGTTAATTGTTTATTAAAGCAGTTGATAGCGGTCTCACAGCTGCTCATGAAATGCCAGAAGCAATATATATATATATATCGGTGTAAAATATACATATATAAAAGATAACATAAAAATTATAGAAACTTTGAAACATAAAGTGGGCTATCAGCATTTACAATCAGCCCATCTGGCTCTTTGTCAGTCAGTATCCGGGAACTTCAGCCAAATACTTCAATCATCCCTCGAACAACAAGGACTTAAAGGTAATTTTGGTCTTCTTGACTCAGGGGAAAAAATGACAGCAACTTATCTTGGGAATGATATTCGCGTCCAATTAGATATTTTTATGGCGTTAAAAACAGAATGGCGAAATATCGGGTTTGTCGTTAATCTGAAGAGTTTGTTTGTTTGTTTGTTTG
>NW_013665683.1:1002232-1003844 GCF_000517525.1 Limulus polyphemus
GAGCGCTTTATCCACCTGGCCATGCCGGGCCTTAATCTGAAGAGATAAATGCCAAAATGATTATCAAACACAAAAGTAATCTGTTCAACAGATTCGGAATGAGTCATCATAAAGAATTATCACAGATCTAAATTAGTAAGAGGGTGAAGGGGAAAATACGAATATAGTGTTGGCTATGAATGTGGAATACATTACACGCACTTATCGTATTCAGAATAACTTCCAAGCAGAGATCATAGCTCATTGACGTGTTATCTATCATTCAAGATGAAAGCAGATGTGTCTGATTAAAGTGAATTAGAACCACTACTTTGAAGAAATATTCCTCCTTATTTATCGTGGCTGTTGGCAGGAAGATCAAAACGTCTACTCAAAATAGAGAATCATTAAAACACCCACTATTACTCATATTTTGAATGCAAACATCGCGTAATAAAGTAGAAACCTACTGAAAATTCATGGTATAATATCTTCAAAAAAAAAAGAATCATTCAAAGCCTTACCGTTTTAAATGTAGAGTAACAAAACTGTATGAGAAATACTGTAAGCATCAATGGATCTTATCATATACATCAAAGCGAATTAGATATAAAACATATATGCTCTTGCAGCAACGATATTGTGAATATGACAACAGAACTAAAAACATATCCGCCCTTTCCCAAAGAAAAAGATGACGTAGATCATAATTCTGGTCGATGAAGCTGTTTGTAGTTAAGCACAAAGCTACAGAAAGGGCTATCTGTGCTCTGCCCAACACGGGTATCGAAACCCGGTTTCTAGCGTTATAATTCCAGAGACATACCGCTGTGCCACTGGGGGCAATTCTGGTTGAAGCCCTACTAAAACACAAAGAGAGAGATTAATGTTCGCTATTGGTGGTAGCGTTAATAGTCAATGTCGAGAAAAGTAAGGAAAATTGAGAGGAAAGTTAAACTAGGATTAATGCAATTCTGTCATTCAGGATAAGAAGCTTACTTTTTTAAAAAAGAGGTCTTTAAGTGTTATGGTGAAACCGCTGAAAAAACAAACAAAACAGCATATGATTAGCGACATTTGAGCTAAAACTCTCTGTCTATCCAGAAACATTCTCTGTGAAAGAACTGCCTTCACAGATGAAGCTAGAGAATGAGATAAAGGTTCACATTTTAAGAGGTGTTAGTTCTCCAGCCATGAAAATAACAACAACACCAAAAAAAATGCCGATTTTGCCATTTTAACTCCATCTTTTCCCAATGACGTCTGAGTAAAAGACAAAAGAAGGGCGCATATTAGAGTTAAATGTATTGATGAAATTTTACGATAATTTGATGCCTTTCTCATACAGTTTAACGTAATATGATGATAAAATCGCAAGGCACTTGATGTCAGTTATACCATATACGATAGCTTTATAGTTATAACACCTAGGATAACTTTAGAATTATAACACCTAGAATAGCTTTAGAGTTGTAACACCTTGGATAGCTTTAGAATTATAACATCTAGAATAGCTTTAGAGTTGTAACACCTAGGATAACTTTAGAATTATAACACCTAGAATAGTTTTAGAGTTGTAACACCTTGGATAGCTTTAGAATTATAACATCTAGAATAGCTTTAGAGTTGTAAC
>NW_013665683.1:1004844-1016625 GCF_000517525.1 Limulus polyphemus
TTATAACATCTAGAATAGCTTTTAGAGTTGTAACACCTAGGATAGCTTTAGAATTATAACATCTAGGATAGCTTTAGAGTTGTAACGCTTAGGATAGCTTTAGAATTATAACATCTAGAATAGCTTTAGAGTTGTAACACCTAGGATAGCTTTAGAGTTATAACGCCTAGGATAGCTTTAGAGTTGTAACACCTAGGATAGCTTTAGAATTATAACATCTAGGATAGCTTTAGAGTTGTAACACCTAGGATAGCTTTAGAATTATAACATCTAGAATAGCTTTAGAGTTGTAACACCTAGGATAGCTTTAGGTTGTAACACCTAGGATAGCTTCAGAGTGCCAGCAAAAGAAAGAGAGTAAGCCTTGTTCATAATCTATATTCTATATGGTTTGTGCAAGTCGATCCATGGTTGCGAGTGTTCCATTGGTCATTTTACCACCAAGATATTTACTATACGCTTTTCCTTAGATCGTTGTCAATGAGTAATGTTCGTTAGGGAATGGTGTGATGAATTATAATTGGCCTGTAGTTGTCAGCAGTAAGAGTGACATCAATTTTCTGTGTAGAACACCGTTATCTGAGATACAGCACTAATCTTGTATTAATCCTCCACCATCCTTAACTTTAGACGTACATTGATAAGATACCGTTCTCCTCTTCGTCGTTGAACAAACTGTCGTGATAATTGCCGAACAATTCGAACTCGGTGTAATGCCCACTTTATTAACCTTTTGGTTACCTCTTCTAAGCAGCGGTTTTCGACCAGCTACACGTACTTTGAGACCACTTTGTGCTAATATAAATATTACTGTTGTCGGGTGACATGCACACTGACATCAACATCGCTTGTAAGATCTCTATTTGACTGTCGTCTATCATGTAAAAAGAGTGCACCCTGAAATACTTAACATCGCCTTTGGAGAGTAACGGTTTCTACCTTGACCTCTTCCATTACTAACAGTGCCAGTTTCACATACTTACTTCAGAGTCTTGCATACAACTCCTTCTGAATCACGGAGTCTTGCTGCAAATTTTCAGATGGAATATCTTGACCAGCCTAAGCTTTGATTTCTACGCACTTATCGTTGGTGTCTTTCAGTTCTGAGAGCCATGACTGGTAGAAAGAAATCGATCCAACATGTGATCCTTTATGTATTTTTTGTTAACTCACCATCTGGCTTTCGTTCTTCGAAAAACGTCAACCGATCATATTTAAAACAATATGGACTTTGTCGATAAAATGAAATAAAAAAAATATTTTATAACCGAAAAACTAGGGTTTTGTTGGCGTTAAAAGAAAGCGTTTTCTTTGTTCTGTGATTTTCTGTCTTTATAGTTAATTTATGACTCCGAGTATTATTTTTCGAAAAACACCCGGATTTAGTTTTTAACACTTTTATTTAATGTTTCGGATATTTTATAGTATAATAATATAATATAATGTTTAATCTGTCCTCTGACAGGATTCTTGTGGAGTCAAGATGAAATAATAAAAGAATAGACAGCAACCTACAATTCATATAATCGAAATAAACTTATTTATAGATCAGGTTCCAGTTCGTGAGCGATAACGTAGCACATTGTGATGACCCACAGAGGGAATTTAATTTAGTATTCTCGGTTTAAACTCACAACAATGCACTCCTATATAGTGACTAAAGTGTCTTTGATAGATGTCTCAATTGTGAATGTACTGATGTCGTGTTCGTGCATGACGCGATGATTCAATGTGGTTCACCAATTTGCAACATCAGGCACGCGAACGTAATGAACGAATGATCACAACCTAGTATTTTACTGTACTGTAGTGACAAGCTGCTCAACAAATGAAAGAAAATTTTAACGAATCATTTCACTCAACCCTGCTGAGTCTAATAATAAGGTCTGTGCAATACTGAACTCGCCTGTTCGGAGCGTTGCTTTTCATTGTCATGGGGTGCCACGTGCCAAAGAGTGTCTCACTCAAGTGAAACGTATGCCCCGAGGTACTTTTCTTCAGTCAAGGTGGTAAAATCGAATATCAAACATATTATTTGGCTAGGACAATCATGCCAGCTCTTTTGTTAATTATGATGGCAAGTCATCTGTCATGATGGTAGGGTGTGTGTGTGTGTGACAGTTCAGTTTGTGGAATGTTTGTTACGTGAGCAAATGGAACAATGAAATACAACAACACTTACAAACAACGAACGGACGACATTCATTAATCGTTATTAGAGGCAGTTTAGATTAGACTCTTCTAAGTGTAGAAACAAACCATTCAACTGATACATCAAACTTAAGAATCTGACGGAACCTACCACAAGATCTGTATTCTTTCTAGCAAATTCTCTACTCTATATCAACTGTTTTATATATAAAAATATAATAAGTAAAAATAAAATGTTTTATACTGACTTAAAACACATTTGATAATCAGGCAACAATAACGGTCAGTTTGGGACTTTAGTACAGAACAATGTTATTCAACAATTGAAAAAAAATCTCGTTATGAAAAAAAAGTTTAAGCTTATGCGTGTTAGTTGTAAATTTTTCAAATGCACAAAAAGGGATCTTGTAAATAATGCCTGAAAATATCGATACTTTGTTGATCCAAGTCAAATAAACTCGATGAGCTCAACTATATATTTTTTCACCAACGTCTGATGTTTCTCATTCTAATCTGATGATTCTGCGTTGTTTTAATACTTGACAAATTTTTAGGTTCTTTACAGTTGCCACCTTTTTATTGGCTACTGTAGTAGTGACATTTGTGCTTCGTGTGCGTTTATTTCTGTTTTACGTGTTGGTTTACCGCAAGCTTTTTTTTTTCTTTTCAGTAGGTTGATGACTTAGAAAACAAATAATTCCAACCTAGATTGGTGTAAACAGCGACGTTATGAATCACCACAATATACCAAGATTCATATTAAAAGTAAAAGCTTCAAAGTTCTTTTGAAAATACTCGACAAGTCATGAGAAGAGTGAATCATAAACTTCCAATAGAAAAACGACTCATTGCATGCATGACAACAGCTTACATATGTATATGTTATCGTGGTTTTCTTGTGAGTCATTGTTTGGCTTGTCTCAGCTCTTTGTTACAATCACGTGTAAAAAAGACTTAATCATCTAGGTTTCAACAAATCATAGATAAGCAAGTACTACTCTGGTAGTTATCCAGGGAAACGACATTTCACTACATGTTATATTTCATCTATACTTCAAACAAACCTTTCTCATCTGAAAGACTGTTTAAGTGTCTCCAATAAATGTAAAAGCTACAGTTAAAGGACACGAAGAAGAACATATTATTGATAAAATAATGCCTGATTTCACAATATCGGGAAGTTTTTATCACGTTTGACAAAGTACGTACTTTCAGGCAAATAATATTCTAATGTAACGTAAAACAGTATGATTTTAAATAACCACATCAATGTATGCATGACCCCCTGACTACTACACATGGGTCGGGTGTGGCCTAGTGTGCCTGCTCCATGAAGTTGTTGTGGATTTACGGCTCGCGTTTCGTTATCGCAAAAACTCGTTCCGCATCTCGGGACCATAATTGTGCTATTAGAATAACGGTGAAATTCCATCAAATAAGAGTAGTCCAACAGCCGATGGTGGGTGTTGTTGACTAGCATTTCCCCCCTAGTCTGTCAATTCCAAATAAGGGACTGTTATACAGAGATATCACTTCTGTGGCTTTGCGTGAAAATTCTACAACGTATAAACATTTACACGTACATTTTTATAAAATCATAACCGAAAGACTGACTTCCATTTGCAGTAAGAAAGAAAAATGAAACTGATTTCTGGCTGAGATCTTATATTGGTCATTTAATATTCAGTGTTTCTTTTAAAAAAGAAACTAATATAAACTGTAACGGTATTAACAATCCTTTCCGAATTCATTAGAGATATCCTATAGTAAAAAAAGTGAAACAAAACCTTTTGATCTGTATTAAATGTAAACAAAACTAAATAAATAAGTTTCTGTATTTCAAGAGCTCGTTTATTTTTAAAAAAGAAACATTAATGACAACGATTTATAACAAAATTTAAAAGTTACTCGTGAATTGGTATTTGTTTTTCCAGTACTCACTAGGGCCAAATGTTGTTTTAACTGAACTGCAGTCAGAGATTACCTTGATAGCTTGTGTTATCTACTTCTTCAAAACTAAAGTTTTTCGGTGGGACAGCGGTAAGTCTACGGACTTACAACGATAAAATCCGGGGTTCGACTCCCTTGGTAGACACAGCAGATAGACCATTCATTGTGGCTTTGCTGTAAAAACGATCAGTCAAAATGTTTTATTTAGATTTTTTTGTACACGTCAGAGTAGGTGTTCCATTAAAGATATGGTTTCGTCTCTGTTATGAGGTGTGTAGAAACTATTTCCGTTTTTGTTGTTTCAATCTCTTCTTTGGATACAGATCATTAATATAGCTATATTTATTCATAGGTTCTAATTTAAGAGTACTAAGCCTTTTTGTTTTTCGAAGTACAGAAGAGATAATTGCAAAATGGTAGGTACATGGGAATTTTGTGCCTAATCAAATGTAATAACCAGAATGATGAATCTGAAGTTATGTAGTTTTTTTTCGTAAAAAAAGAATTATTCCTTGTTCACATCCTTATGTTCAATATCTCTTTAACTTTAAAGCGTGTCGTGGTTATACAGATGAACTAAAAAAGCGTTTATCTTAGGATTACTGAACAAAAAAGATCAAGAACAGATGTTATAGAGCAGATCTGCATCGAAATATCTGAGTAGAATAATCCACAGGTCACCTGGTACATTTGTTATAATATGACGTCAATGGAGAGTAAAATAAAATGTGCTAAATTCACTTTGTAATCTCGAGGCGATGATTCTTTTCACCTCCAAGAACCTTTTCTAGCAAGCTTCTTTTTTATGTTGTAGCGTCTACTTAAAACTGACATTATTGCTGAAATGACGAAATAAACTGACGCTGCCATTCTTTTCTATCAATATGAACGCAATGAAGTATATGGTTTTGTTTAGCTTATAGGAAATAACATCAACATCTGGTTAAAATATTGTGAAAATCACAAAAGTCCACTTAACTGAAGACATCTTGGTATTCAGAGTAGGCATCCCCCCTGTGAGGTTCAAAACACTTTTCAAGCGATTAAACTTTCACCACTCCATTTAATCAAGGTGTGAAGAGTATGTAGGAGAGATGGCCGCACAAAGCGACAATACAATAGAGGCGTCGCTGATGTCTCTTATTCGACATCTGCGTCAACATGTACGGCACGTGTCGGTGACAAGACACAAGTACAATCAAAAGCTCCATCACCGTGTAGCGGCAAGAAAAAGACAAAACTTCGCATTCCGTGTTTATAGCCATTTTTCTTTCTTTCTTTACACATAAAACTTCTACAACTGTCGGCTTTACTCATGTGTACCAAAGTGATAATGTTGAATCGTGTGTCTGTTTACATCTGTGATTCTAGCGGTCATAACTCAGTGTGGCCAAATTAGATCATGATGTGCATAAATATTAGTCCAAACTTGTAAGATGTCGTTTTCGTCCAAAAAATATTGCGACGAAAGTAATTTTCTTTTACAACATACACAAACTTTTAAAGAAGTAAAAGCTGTAACAGTGTCTTGTTAGTCAGCTATGGGTTTGCTTTATATCAATGTATCTTATAGGAATACATTTTGATAAGAGTGTACCTTATAGCGAGATATTTTGATCAGTGTACTTTATGGAAAAACATTTTCATCAAAGTGTACCTTATAGGAAGAGATTATCCTCATGGTGTACCTTATAGGAAGACATTTTGATCAGAATGTACTTAATAGGAAGGCATTTTGATCAGAATGTACCTTAGGGAAAGATATTTTGATCCATGTAACTTATGGAAAGACATTTTGATCAGAGTGTGCCTTATAGAAAGACATTTTGATACGAATGTACTTTATGGAAAAACATTTTGACCAGAGTGTACCTTGTGGAAAGACATATTAATGAAAGTGTATCTTATAGGAGATCATTTTTATGAAAATGTACCCTATAGGAAGATATTTTGAACAGTGTACCTTATAGAAAGACATTTTCATCAGAGTGTACCTTATATTAAGAAATTTTGAGTACAGTGTACCTTATGGAAAGATATTTTGATTAGAGTGTGCCTCATAGGAAGACATTTTGATATGAATGTACCTTATAAAAAGACATTTTGACCAGAGTGTACCTTGTGGAAAGACATTTTTATGAAAATGTACCTTATAGGAAGACATTTTGATCAGTGTACTTTATGGAAAGACATTTTGATCAGTGTACTTTATGGAAAGACATTTTGATCTGATTACACCTTATAAGAAGATATTTTGATCAGAGGGTACCTTATGGAAAGACTTTAATCAGAGTGTACCTTATAGGAAAAGACTGATCAGAATTTACCTTATGGAAAGAGATTTTTAATCTGAGTGCACCTTATGGAAAGTCATTTTGATGAGAATGTACCTTATGGAAAGACATTTTTATCTGAGTAAACCTTATAAGAAAATATTTGGATCAGAGAGTACCTTTTGGAAAGACTCTTTAGTCATAGTGTACATTATAGGAAGAGATTATCATCAGAATGTACCTTATAAGAAGAGATTTTGGTCAGTGTACTTTATGTAAAGACATTTTTATCAAAGGTTAACTTATAGCAAGACATTTTTATGAAAGTGTATGTTATTGAAAAGATATTTTGATCAGAGTGTACCTCATGGAAAGATATTTTGATCAGAGTGTACCTCATGGAAAGATATTTTAATCAGAGTGTGCCTTATAGGAAGACATTTGATATGAGTGTACTTTATGGAAAGACATTTTTATGAAAGTGTACCTTATAGGAAGACATTTTGATCATTGTACCTTATGGAAATACATTTTGATCAGTGTACCTTATGGAAAGACATTTTGATTAGAGCGTACCTTAAAGAAAGACATTTTCATCAGAGTGTACCTTATCTTATGGAAAGACATTTTTATCAAAGTGTACCTTATCTTATGGAAAGACATTTTTATCAAAGTGTACCTTATGATATGGAAAGACATTTTTATCAAAGTGTACCTTATAGGAAGAGATTATCATCATAGTGTACATTATAGGTAGACATTTTGATCAGAATGTACCTAATAGGAAGGCATTTTGACCAGAATGTACCTTATGGAAAGACATTTTGATCAGAGTGTACCTTGTAGGAAGACATTTTGATGAGAATGTACCATATGGAAAGACATTTTGACCAGAGTGTACCTTATGGAAAGACATTTTGACCAGAATGTACCTTATGGAAAGAGATTTTTATGAAAATGTACCTTATAGGAATACATCTTTATCAGAATGTACCTTATGAAAAGACATTTTTGTGTAACTTATTGGAAGACATTTTGATCAGAGTGTACCTTATGGATAGACATTTTAATTAGAATGTACCTTTTTTTGAAAGACATATTGATCTGTGTACCTTATGGAAAGACATTTTTATCTGAGTATACCTTATAAGAAGGCATTTTGATCAGAGTGTACCTTATGGAAAGACACCTTAATCAGAGTGTACCTTATAGGAAGACATTTTGATGAGAGTGTACCTTATGGAAAGATATTTTGATTAGAATGTACCTTATTGGAAGATGTTTTAATTAGTCTACCTTATCAAAAGGCATTTTTATCAGAGTGTGCCTCAAAAAGATAATTTGATAAATATCCCTTATGGAAAGGTATTTTGATCACAGTGTACCTTATGGAAATACATTTTGATCAGAATTTACCTTATGGAAAGACATTTTGATGAGAATGTACCTTATGGAAAGTCATTTTGATGAGAATGTACCTTATGGAAAGTCATTTTGATGAGAATGTACCTTATGGAAAGATATTTTTATCTGAGTACACCTTATAAGAAGACATTTGTATCAGAGTGTACTTTATGGAAAGACTCTTTAATCAGAGTGTATGTTATAGGAAGAGATTATTATCAGAGTGTATCTTATAGGAATACATGTTGATAAGAGTACCTTATAGCAAGACATTTTGATCAGTGTTCCTTATGAAAATACATTTTTATGAAAGTGTGCCTTATAGGAAGATATTTTGATCATTGTACCTTTAGTAAAGGCATTTTGATCAGTGTACCTTATGGAAAGACATTTTGATCAGTGTACCTCATTGAAAGATATTTTGATCAGAGTGTACCTTAAAGAAAAATATTTTGATCAGATTGTACCTTATTGAAATACATTTTGATCCGAGTGTACCTTATCTTATGGAAATACATTTTGTATACCTTATAGGAAGAGATTATCATCATAGTGTACCTTATAGGTAGACATTTTGATCAGAATTTACCTAATAGGAAGGCATTTTGATCAGAATGTACCCTAGGGAAAGACATTTTGATCCATGTAACTTATGGAAAGATATTTTGATCAGTGTACCTTATAGAAAGACATTTTCATCAGTCTGTACCTTATATTAAGACATTTTTTATTACAGTGTACGTTATGGAAAGATGTTATGATCAGAGTGTGCCTTATAGGAAGACATTTTGATCTGAGTGTACCTTATGGAAAAACATTTTGATCCGTGTACCTCATGGAAAGATATTTTCATCACAGTGTATCTTATAGAAAGACATTTTGATTAGAATGTAGTTTATAAAAAATATTTTATTAGGATGTACCTTATGGAAAGACATATTGACTCGTGTATGTTATGGAAAGATATTTTGATCAGAGTGTACCTTATAGAAAAACATTTTGATCAGAGTGTTCCTCATTAAAATTCATTATAATCAGAATGTACTTTATAGGAAGAGATTTTCACCAGAATCTACTTTATAGGAAGACATTTTCACCAGAATCTACTTTATAGGAAGACATTTTCACCAGAATCTACCTTATTGTGAAACATTTTGTCAAGTGTACCTTATGGAAAGACATTTTTATTAGATTGTACCTTATAGGAAGACATTTTGATCTTACAGAAAGACATTTTGATCAGAGTGTATCTTATAGGAAAATATTTTGATCGAAGTGTGCCTTATGGAAAGACATTTTGTTCGAGTAACTTATAGGAAGACATTTTGATCAGAGTGTACCTTATGGAAAGATATTTTAATCAGAGTGTACTTTATAAGAATACATTTAGATCAGTGTACCTTATGGAAAGACATTTTGATCAGAGTGTAGCTATATGTTTATGTAGGTATATTGAGGGATAGAGACAGTTACTGTTTACTTTATGAACAATAGGAATGAAAAGTCCATTAAAAACTGACATCGTGAGATATGATATCTGTACACACAATAAGTTCGTCGAAGTTTTTTTTTAACAGAAGAGGAAGATATGAGTATGTTATACGAAAAAACAATCCTTATAAAAAAACTGTAAAAATAGTTTTTATGAATGTAATGTGCAAGAGTTTTTATACAGAAGTATAACGTAGTCATTTAGAAAATTTGTTTAGAAGTTTAATAGCATGCATTTAGTCAATGTTTGTGACAAGTCTTCATTAAAACTTTTCTTTTTAACTGTTTCGGCTTTCTGTTTTGTTTTTGTTGTTGGTATTATTGTTTGCTTATCACTGTATTAACTAAATGCTAGAGTTTACAAGAAAAGTCACGTTCATTATTGTTTTGTTATACAAGAAAAGTCACGTTCATTATTGTTTTGTTATACAAGAAAAGTCACCTTTGTTCAGTACTGTTTTCTAAAAAATATATTTAAGAACAAGACCACCTACAAGAAAATAGTGGTTATATACTTTTTAAATCATTTTACCCTTGTGGATCCTGATATGGACACTTACTTATTCATTAGAAATCATTGTGAAATACACTAGACATGCGAGAAAACTCTCGTTCTCAGTAACATAAGTTGGAGAGACAAATGTGTTGTTCCCCGGCAGGCTGCGGTAAGTTTACTGAATTACAACGGTAAAATCCGGGGTGCGATTCCACACAGTGGATACAGCAAATAGCCCATTGTGGCTTTGATTTAAAATAAACAAACAAGACAAATGTGTATGAATGTATGAAAGAAAACTACAATTACAAAGTGAATAATAAGATCAGTTTAGTGAAAGTTACATATTGCTGCAAATAAAAATATCCTTGAACGCGAACTCTAGTTGGAAAGCTGTAACCTCAAACACTTTCCATGAATGTGTAAAAACGTATGCGTGCATGTAAAATCTACACCAAATACTCAAACTAATATTTCAAGTACTCATGTAAAATTCAGATAAGTATAAATTATCGAAATGGATATGTTTGTTGCTTTGAGAGCATGCACAACTCAAACGCGCAATAGTTCAAGGTGTGATGTTACATAGTAATTGCTATAAAAGTAATAACGACTTAATATTCTAAATAGCAGACACATCGTAAATATACCGTCGTATCTGATAACCCGAGTGTCTTCTGAAAACACATATGTCATTCGTCTAAACCTTTCTTCATTACTTGAGAACTTTACGAACACTTGACTTTTATTTATCAAACGCATACTGTGGATTAAAGTACGTCATACCAGGCATTCGTGTATTTCCAGGGTATGCGTGATTGTCTGAGTTCTACTCTGAACGTATCGCCAACCTGAGTTTAGTTAATTACAGAGGCCAAAGATCTCTATATGGTTCGAAGTTTTTAGGTCAGTTATTCGAGAAACGCATGTGGTTAATGAAGATTTATATGTGTTACCCAAGACGTATTCCAGGAGGGTGTTGAGAGGAAAATCACCCACGACAACCTCAAATTAAAAACAAATTCCTCTAACGCTTCATCAACTGATTTGTGAACTATCCAGACTTGCACAGAACTTTTTGCTCCACAAATATAATGCGACCCAGTCTCGACGACTCCTGTGTGATATAACAGTTCGAAGATACTAGGGCCATCGAGGGTGCTTTAAACAGCCACTAGTTGTATCCGCTTTTCCCTAATGAACAAAATTAGCTAACCTCACAGGGATAACACAGATACTTTTATAAGCTGATGTTAAAAATCATTCAATTAAATGATATCATAATTGACATATATTTCTATACTTTAAAGCAAGGTCATTGACCTTCACCCCTATACTATATCGGATCACTAAACAAATGGTGAACTTTGATTAATAGATAGTTTTCTCAGTAAGAACTTGCATTTGGTGATGTGTCCCTATATAAATTAAAAGTTGATCCTTTTGAAGACATGGTATTAGAAATCAACAAATTTTCTTAGGAAAGAGTACTTAAAGTTTAACTGAAAATCAACGACAGAACGGCTCTAATATAATATCATTTGAAATTTAATGTAAACAAAATAAAGCACAAAACACTACATTCAAGTTAAGTCATTTTAGAGCCTCGAGGGTTAACTCAAGGGGTGTCCCAGACAGGTTAAATAACTTTATCAATACAGATGTGCTAAATAACAAACGGGTTAAAGCAACATATAATTTTTTCTGAAAAATATTTCGCTCCTACTAAAGCTTGGTGCTTCAGCTGGAAAAAGATTTTGTTTTTACTTTTCGTCCGGACTAGGACAGGTTGGTAAAAACATAAGTAAGTATGGAAGTAGTGAATAAAATGGGTAAAAATACAAAATGAGATTGCTCCCTATATTATAAAAATGGAGTGCACTAGAGCAGGGGTTCCCAAACTTTTTAGAATCGCGACCCACTATTCATGACCACAGCTTATGGCAACCCACTTAAATTTACTGGGCAAACACATATGAAATAATATAAAAAATATTATTTATTCATATTCACGTA
>NW_013665683.1:1017594-1046282 GCF_000517525.1 Limulus polyphemus
TGGGTCGCGACCCATAGTTTGGGAAACGCTGCACTAGAGTCACATGTTGATAGTTTATACTATGAAGTTCTCTCAGAGGTTCAGAGAGGCCCGAGCTATTTCTATCTTTTGAAGCTCCTGACTGTAATAAGAATAAATGATGACACATTAAAGCAACATATGACAATCATTAGCCCAAAAGAAAAGTGAAAAATAATCTGCATATTTAAATTGTATATATGTTTTGCAGCTGTAAGCTGAGAGTGTGTCACATTTTAGTCTGATTGGGAGGCACACAAAAACAAATGTCTAAATTTCAGGCCCGAGCCAAATGGCCCTTTATTTAATTGGCCCTAGATACTATCAATGAAATAATTGGTTGAGTTACAAAGACCAAACTTTTCAAAAGTGATTTTTTAGTAACTCAGGGTTTACTCTTTATGTTATACGTGACAAACCAGTAGAGATTTTGTCAAAGACATAGCTGTGAGTACAGGTGTGAATGTTGTTCTCAGAAAAGGAAGATACACATTAATACGAAGTGGCTTTAATAGATGTGAAGCTGCTCAAAAACCACTGCTTAGGAGAAATAAACAAACCAAAAGGCTGAAATAGGCAACTTCAAACAATAGGATAAGCAAAGTTAGAGAACGATGATTTTTACACCCAAATTGTTTGGAAACAATCAACGATAGTTTGTTCGATGGCAGGGGGAAGAACAGTATCACGGGCAAAAACTATACAAGATATGGTGTGGAAACAATACGGTTGTGGGTTGCATCTCAGCTAACGGTGTTGAAAATCCACACAGAATTGATGGCACCCAGGCTGCTGAAAGGATATTCTTATCCATAGTCATTATCTCAGGAACAATATCTGTTGGGTAGGAGTTAATTTTCAACCAAGAAAAAGAGGCCAATGGAACATTCACTGCAATGGCTTGGCCTGCAAATGTCCCGATATGAATATTATTAAGGCTGTAGGAGCTTAGATGGAAACTGAGCAAGTTAAACGGAAACCCAACATTTGGTTGAATTGTGAAGAGTAATGCAAGACATTAGGAACAATACTTCACAGTCATTCATTGATAAACTTATGGTAGCATAAAAAAAAAGAAGCAAGTTAAAAGTTCTTAATTTTACAAATTATTGGAATTCATTTCGGATTTTCTAAGATAATGCATTGTATTAATGATAAATAATCGTTTAGTTGTAATTACTCATTGTTCGTAACTTCTGTATGTGCATCACTTGTGTGTTTCCATAATTATTTTCAGTTATTTATGTTAAAATATAATATTTGTGTTCGATAAAAAATAAATCTGACTTTAATTTAAACTTATCTTTATTGACTGAAGTTCTGCACTATTAACTAACATATAAGCTTTATAAACGAATTTTGCATATTACAGAAGGTTTATGTTCACGCATATCTATTTCTCTTGTAAAATATTAACATCACTTTTCACTTATTACAACAGTGGTATTCATTATAAATAAAAATGTAAACATGCAAAAATTAAAATCTGTTCATAGTATTTAAAATTATGTGATTTTTATGCAATTCAGTATTTTTGAAAGTCATTTAAACCAGGAATCTAAAATAAACAACTGAATAATAAATAAGAGTTAATTTTACCATACAGACGAAAATTAACAATGCAATTCGCGAGTTGTGAAAAAGGGGAATTAAAAAAAAAAGAGGAAAATATTCACGTCACAAAAATTCCATCATAAGTAGCTTTTTCTAAGGATGAGAGATTAGAAGACTGTTGCGCAGTTTTGACGAGGAGGTAATAATTCTTTTCCTAAAGTTATTTGTCATAATACATAAATGAAGATATCAGTTTACACTAGATGGCGCGTCAGTCGACAAAATAGAATATACTGCATGTCAGAAACAGACAAGAAACTCTAAATATGAATGATTTATTTTTCCGGATTATAACGTTTAACGATTATAATGTTTCATTCAATGGGAACATATAAAAATGCAACTGCAATTTAGTAGGACAGAAGACTGTTAGAACATTTACCACTTATCTGTTTTTTAATTAGCAACGAAATTTGCAGTTTTAGGTTTAACAATAAAACACACCACTTTAAATCATTATAATTTCATTTCGAGCCATTAATTAAAATAAAAATATATTTCCAAAAAACATTCACATGTTTACTTGGTGGCTTACCCAGCTAGAGAATATTGTACAGTTAAGGCATGTTCAATTAGCTTTATAGGGTTAAAAAAACAAGGGATTCCTAAATGTACTTAGCGACGAGCACAAATATAACAAACATACTGTATCAATAGAGCATGCAGTATCGTGAAATTACAAAAAATACGTTCTTAGCATCACGTGAGGTTGGTTGAACATGCTTAAACTATTTGTTTTAAACACAAAGCGACATAGTGGGTTTTCTGCACTGTACCCAGCGAAGGTGTCTATCACCAAATCTTGAGGTTATAAGCCCTCAAATTGACCACTGAGCCACAGGGACCATCCAAATGGTACAGTATGTTTTACTTGTGCAAGCTACCAAAGGAATTGTTTGCAAAATTTTGTTGTTTTTAAAAGATCTCAGATTTTCTTATTATTTACTAAATCATTATATGCCGCTGACGTCCAATTTTTAGGTTTTACCTTAGTGTTTAATTTATAAGAAAAACAGTATGTCACGTTTGCATTTCAAATTTAACTTGGTAAAGCATAGACCCGTTCAAACATTGCGTATACATCAGATGCAAGTTCAAACTCAAAAGTCGCTTGAAAGACTCGTTCCCTTGACGACAAAGCGATGACTATAGAATTTGAATGCCAAGAATAAAAGTTAAAATCACCATTCCGTAGTAGCATAACGCGTAGAAAGTAGACATTCTAGAAAACAAAATATCTTACGCTAAAATTATTCATAAATAGCTCTAATAGGAATTTTATCTTTCTTAAACTAATAAATGTTCGTTCTATAAAGGTCAAAGGTCCATATTTTTGTGTCATGTTTGTCTTTCATCGAAGGACTACAAGGTATGTGGAATACCAAGCAGTTATATATATAGTTCGAGACGAATCTGCTGTTGTCTAAATAGGTAGCATAACGTGTAATTGGAGCGATATGATAATTTTCATATCCTATCAACTCAATGAAACTGAAACAAACAGATTTACCGATCTAACACGTTTGCAGCAAGACTTTTCAAACTTTGTTATCACCACGATAACACTGAATTCTGTATGTTCTGATAACTTCTAAAACTGCACTTTGAAACAGCTTGAACTCTTGATAACTTTCAAGCGTTTGGATAACAGGAGAGAGAGAGAGCACTGTTCGATAGAGTTGTACCTTTGTTAAACTATAATTGAATAATGCTTTTCAGCATAGAAATTACGATGAAAAGATAACACATAATACTACTGAGATTTAATGTAAATCTTACGTGTTGAAGTGCACGTCGAGCATCAGATGAGGTCGATCCCAGTAAGGACATTTCATAAACTGTACACGACAGAAAGAATATAAATTATATATATAGAGGAACAAAAATAAACAACAACAGAAAAAGATAAGGCAGAACGTATCGTTTGTTGCGTATTTAATAATTTATTTCGTGATGATTTATACCTTAAATACTCATGTAAACATACTTAAACCTATTTGTTGCTTTTGAAGCATGTTAATTTTCGCTTAACCCGATAATCTAAATTAATTTCTTACCCATTCGTTCAGTACTAAACAATATATTGTGATATCGGATATTTAGAATAGTGTTTTTTTTTAATGTTAGTTTAGTAATTATAAAAACAAAATTCTTAACTTACGCATTCTTTTTCTGCACCTTATGGGTTAATCAGATATACTTTAACCATCGAACATTTGTGGATATTAATATATAATAATTATAGGCATGCCGATGAGAAAATTATGTCCTGTGAATTTCCCGTAAATAACAAAGTACTTTCAGTTGCCCTCTGAGAACCAAAACTCAATGAAAGTACCGTTATAAAGTTTTTCACTAACAAGCCTTTCTCTCAATTAACGGTAAATTTTGTGAACTGAAACAGAGAAAAGGCGTGGTTTTCGAAGCAGAATGTATGTTTGTTTGTTTGTTTATTCTATTTCAAGGGTTTTAGTTATTTGACTTGCACACGCAATCTTCTAGCTATAAGAACAAAAAAGTTTAAAAAAGAAAAGTATGAACAACATTCTAATTCAACACAAACTGACTTGGAGATATATCTCTTACCATCAAAAATTAGTATATCACACACACACACACATATATATACCACTTCAAAAATAACCGAAGGGTAAAACTGTATAGATAAGTGTCCTTATCATATCAGAACATATTTTAAGTACCATTTATGTACTAAACCCGCCAATAGATCAGTTTCATTGGCTATACATCAATTTCACAAAATACATCTTGTGATATAAATAATGTCTCAATCACTACTATCCCAGCCGGTCTGATAAGCTCTGGTATTGGATGAAAGACCTCGTCGGCATTGAATATAACAGATATGGTATGGTATGGTTGACATAATGCTATGCATTCTTCTTTACGTTTAACCATAAGTTATTAGAATAAGCACTCTCAAACTTAAAATTGCCAGAATTATGTTCTGATTGACTTACCTTGTCTGAAATAGTAGCATTTGGATAAAAAAAAAAGAAGAGAAAAAAAACAATAACGAGTATGGATCATTACCATTGATAAAGTCCACTGCATTGCGGAACGTATTTCTGATCAGTTAACACACATTATGGGTAACTGTGTCCCATTGCTCAGTCAGCGTAACACCTGATTCTCTGGAGTACCATAGTGGGTTCAGTCTTTTACGTATACAGTATTCAACGTGATTGAAAGAAATGTTCTTTGAGATTAAGATCAGGAATTTCTGCTTACCAGTTAATGACCTCTATTGTTTTTTAAGGTAGTTTCTCACATTATGAAAACACGACACCGAGCATTATCCTTCATGACTGAGATTGGTCTAAGGTTATAAAACTGGGTCTAATGTCACGTTGCAAATCAATGAGAAGTAAATCTACATTTGTCCATTCGTACTAACGCTTCACAGCACCATAACTGAACCGCCTGGGACACCAAACACAGTTAACAATGTTACACAATCGTCTATCCAGACAATAACTAACCTGTCGATCGTTGGTCCAGTCATAGTTAACAATATTACACAATCGTCTATCCAGACAATAACTAACCTGTCGATCGTTCGTCCAGTCATAGTTAACAATATTACACACTGTTATGGTATAAACGACCTTTATAAGCAAGATTATAACTAATTGAAAAATTTCTATGGCGGACATTGTGTGGTTGAAATACTATTATATACTCTTCTTCTTCTTGAGAAAAAACCTAAGGGACTGAATAAAGATTGTAGTGCTAAAAATATAATAGGCCTAATATTAATGTTTTATGACAAATATAATTAGTATTACACATTGTTCAACTTTAACTTTCCAGATATGAACCCATCAATCAGTGATCCAGTTATAGTCGACAATGTTACACATTAAGAGTATAAAAAGAAAAACAACTGACGATTTCTGGCACATTGAAAGATAAACTTTTTATTAGTTGTTTCGGCCGACTGATTTCGGTAATACAGTTACGTGTAAATAAGGGTTTATGATTATAGTGTTAGCTTAGCCTATATTAAACACCAACCTTTAATAGGTTACTTAATCTTAATAATATTATCTTATTGGTTCTTACCCTAAAACTCTGATTTGTAAATGACTTAAATAAAATTAATAATAATTACAATTAACTTACTTAATCTAGTTCACACCATAACTATCGATGTTCACGAAAGTTGATGACATAAATAGCACCTAAATAAATAGCACTGTGGCTGTCTATTTCAACCAGCCTGACGAGCTCTGGTATTTAGCGAAAGGCCTCATCAGCACTGGATATGGCATATATGGATATATTCTTCTTTACTTTCACTCACAGGTTCTTAGAATCAGTTGAAGTAAACAGTTGTGTAACTTCCACCATAGAATTGTTAAAATCTTTGCCTCGTGATTTATCGATAGTTTATCATAATTTCTTTTGAGACATATTGTTCAACTTTAGATTTCCAGACCTGAACCAGTAATTGTTAACAATGCTCGACATCGTTCAACATTAGCTTTCTAGACATGAACCCATCGATCACTGGTCTAGTCATTGTTGACAATGCTAGACATCGTTCAGTGTTAGCTTTCCAGACATGAACTCATCGATCACTGGTACACACTTAAAGCCTTGACATGTTAGCATTTAATTAACTTTAGCTTTCCAGATATGAACCCATCGATATCTCATACAGAATTGAAACCTTGACTCATTTGGGAAGAATACGGGTACTGAAAGGCGTTGCTGCTAATTCTGGTGATCTCAAAATTATAACAAGCCAAGCAATGAACTGCGATGTTGAAACCAAAGTTCTATATTTTTAAGTCAGACTGATAAAATTTATTCCTTACTTATTGATCACAGATTATCATCCCAATTACTATCTCGAAGTTAATAAATAGTACATTGGCAGTGGACTAGCCATGTTCAGTTTTATGGAATAATGTTCGTTTTGTCTAAGCTTCACTACAGTATAATTCCTGAAATTCAAACACTAATGAGACTTGAGTATTCTTTGAAAGTCATAATGTGGGTGATAATAGCAACCAAATAAACTTATCATGCTGTTAATTAGACTGTGTTTTTCCATAGTAAGATAATTTTAATTGTATTTTTAGGTTTAACGTGATGATATGCCAATTACTTTCAGTGAAAACTGTTTTATCTCTAAGGAGTTTATCTCCAGTGGAGTTCATGTATATGAAAAAATGTTGTTATGAACATTAAATACTTTAGTGGAGTTCAAGTCTATGAGAGAAAATATATTAGAATAAACATTATTTACTTAGTGGAGTTCAAGTCTATGAGGGAAAGGCTGTTAGTATAAACATTACATACTTTAGTGGAGTTCAAGTCTATGAGGGAAAGGCTGTTAGTATAAACATTACATACTTTAGTGGAGTTCAAGTCTATGAGGGAAAGGCTGTTAGTATAAACATTACATACTTTAGTGGAGTTCAAGTCTATGAGGGAAAGGCTGTTAGTATAAACATTACATACTTTAGTGGAGTTCAAGTCTATGAAGGAGGAGTTGTTTATATAACATTATATACTTTAATGGATTCGTTTTGAGTTTACTTACTGATTAAGTATGTTTTATTAGAATTTACAGGTTTTACTGTAAGTAAGGTTTGTTTTGAGAATAGGTACGACGTTTCGATCATTCTCAAGTACATAACTTGCCTATGGTGAAAATGCAATTAGTCTAGTTTTCAACATCTTTATGTAGAAACAAATAATGCTATATGTATATATATATATATATAGCTAAGCATTTAGCACCTGAATTAATACATAAAATATGTGACATACGTCATCTTTCTGTGTGTTTTATTATTTCAAATTTACGTTTAGTACGTGCTGTCTCAGGTGCAACTACACTGTAGTGAAATACACAGATAAAAATGTCTAGTGTCTTCTCTATAGGTTTTGCTCTTTCTAATTTATAAAATATTAATCAAATAAGTACATTACATTGGTTTTATAACGATCCTGTTAGCCATATTCACTGATTGATATAAATTCAATAGTCTTCTAAGTATATTGGGTTCTATTAATTTTAAATATTGACTCTTGTTTTCTCTAAGAATATTAGAAAAAAACGATTCCCATAATTATTTTCCTGTAGTCAACATTTCATTTTAATGTAGTAGCTCTAGTATCTTGTTAATAACAAACGTATTTATTTCAATAAGCATTTCTTAACCAACGATAAAACTTTGCATACAAAGTAATTTATTTTTATCTAATGTAACCCAATTCCAAAACAACTTTCTTGCACCTGGATTAGAAGACGAGAAATAAATAATGTTGAATAGCAGCTTCTGTACCTTCATTATTTTAGCAATTCGCTGTATTATCTCAAGTTTACAAACACTAAATGATGTGTGGTTGTCTAAGAAAATAATAGACGTCTTCAAATATTCTTGATTTCACAATTTTGGGTTTTACAAACGATATCATTATATCAGTTTCTTTAAAACAAAATAAACAAATATAAATAAAGACCCAAATATTAATTTGTTATTTAGTTTCTTAAACTGCGTTAGAAATTACAGGCCTAACAAAATTACGTTTTTTTTTTCTTATTACACAATATACAAACATTAGGTGCTAGAAATATTCAAACTAAATGTACACCAAAATTTAAGTTTGTCTTAGATCATAATTTGATTGTTTTTGCAAAGTATATAAAATCTTTATCAAACAAAGTCATAGTAGATAGGAACTTCAAGTAAAGTATAATTAATATATAACTAACAGACGGTTTACTTATACCTTCTATAGTGAAATATATTCTATTATTTTCAAACCATAGTGGATGTCTGCCTCCAGTTATTCCAGTACTAACATATAAACTCTGCCTAAAGTTTCACCCCTACTACAACCAATTCAGAATGATAGCATACAAACACAATACAAAGCTTGGCCCGTACTAATATAGATTGAAATTGAGAACGTAAAAACATTGTTGAAATATTGCTATCTATTTACAATCATATTATAAAAGCCTTGCCTGTAATATTATTTGTGTACATTACTAGAGCACACAAACATTGTTGAAAAACTGACTTGTACTATTCACAATACCACCATACAACTGTTGTTAAAAGTTTAACAATGACAATTGTCTAACTACAATATCATCGTTATTCTAACGACGTTAAAATTCTACTTCTACAATAACAGCACAAATATCGTGAAAATATTGATCTGCGCTGCTGTTTATGACAAAAATAGCATAAATATATTACTGAAATGTGACTGTAACATCATGCACACACAATATAAGCATGAAACAATGTAGAAAGTCTGACTTCTGGTAACATTGTCATAACGCGTAGAAATTTAAAAAACCTTACATATACAGCTTATAAGTATTGTTGAGACAGACTTTGAATACATCATTTACATACATTACCAAGTTTACAGACATTATTTGAGCCTCAAATATAATACAATATATTCAAAAGTAGCATAAAATCATTGTTTAGAGCCTGAAATATACCCATTACAGCACTGGCATAAAAACATTGTAGAGAGCCTGAGATATATTCTTTTCAGTACCAACATAAAAACATTGTTGAGAATCAGACATATATATACTACTTACAGTATCAACATACAAACATTTTTGAGAACCTGGCATACACTCTTTACAGTACTAGTATAAAAACATTATTAAGAGCCAGAAATATATACTATTTACAGTATCGACATACAAACATTTTTGAGAACCTGGCATACACTCTTTACAGTACTAGTATAAAAACATTATTAAGAGCCAGAAATATATACTATTTACAGTATCGACATACAAACATTTTTGAGAACCTGGCATACATTCTTTACAGTACCAATATAAAAACATTGTTGAGTGCCAGAAATATATACTATTTACAGTATCAACATACAAAAATTGTTGAAAGCCTGACATACATTCTTTACAGTACCAATATAAAAATATTGTTGAGAGCCAGCCATATGTGCTATTTAAAGTATCAACATACAAACATTGTTGAGATCCTAACCTGTACTGTCAGGTATGCCAACTACTTATGGAATATCAGCATGAACATATTGTTGAAAGAATGATCTGCCCAATCTGTTATTTACAATACAGCATAGGAAAATTATTGGAAACTGGACGTGTAGACACAAACTGATGGAAATGTGACTTTTATCATAGACATTTCACGATACCCGTATAAAAATAGTTGATTTCTTGAGATATATATTATATCAATGTCAGCACCCAACCATTGTTAAAAGCTTGACCGATAACAAAATATATCAACAATAACTGTGTAAGCTCACTAAAAAATTAGGCCTGGATGACTACGAATCTACAATTATATGAACATTGTCGATAAACTGTTATACAATAAATTATCTTTATCTTAACAGCGTTACAAACATTTTGAATTCCTGATTTGTACTATCATATTTTACAAAAATAGCTTAAACATTGTAAGGAAGCCTCACTTGTACCATAATCTATCTACAGTAACATAATATGTGTTGTAAAAGAATTGGCATGTGCTATAATTTAGATGTAATAAGAGTGTAAATATTAAACAAGGCTAAATCTGCATCTTTATCTATTTACAGTACTGACGTACAAACATTATTCAAAGCCTGGTACATCCTTTGTTTTTACAATATCACCATATAAGCAGCTTAGTTTGTACAGTCATCGATCTCCAATATTAGCATAGAAGTTTCCTTGAAATATTGACTAATGCTAACACAAACATTTTAGATGTATTGATTTGTGCTAACGTCTATACACAGTGCACCTATACAAACATTTTGAAAGCCGTGCATTTGTTATCTATTATCATCCATACACAATAGCATACAAACATTATTGAAAGATACACTTGTACTATCTACAATCATCTATACACAATAATAGCATACAAACGTTGTTTAAAGAAAATAGGCACTGTTATATATCTGCAATGCTAACAAATAACTTTTTTTTAGAGTTCAATTATAATAGTACTAATCTATAATAACATAATAAACATTATAGCGAGTTATACGTCAGTCACTCTATTCCAGTATGTACATTTCGTTGGAGGTCTGAGCCTGACCTGTACTATTTCGAATAACAAAATATATTTTTTTTACAAATCTGATCTGTATTACTTTGAAAATGAAATGTATTACTATAACTAGCAGAAATACCCGCCCTCTGGGCAGGTATAACTGCTACTTCCTGCGGAAGGCTATTGGGCCTGCGGCCTTTTCTGGAATTGTCTGACAGTTCTACAACAATTTACTCATACTTGACACTCATTAATGTTCATCATCCATGAGAAAAATGATTTTATTGAAATTTTAGCTTTAAAATGAGCTATCATCACAGAGTAGATTTTATTGAAGTATTTGTTTTTTGTAGACGCAGTTATCAATGAAAGTGACTTGCTTTTCTGTTGCAACAATCATGAGATTTTCACTAAAGAAAAACAAGTAATTTTTTAAAGTTTGTTTTATATTTGAAACTTACTCCTTTTTGTTTGTAATTTTTATTGGTTAAATCTGAAACATATAATTTTTGTGGAAATTTCAATAGTTTTATTTATTGCTCAGCTATAAAAATACTGCCTAGTTATAAAAATATTACCCAGTTATGATTGGTGCGGTAGTTTCCGAGATCTGAGTTTTGGACCTATACATCGCAAGCTCCATTATAATATGATTTTAGAATAACATAACTAATCAGACCTGTACTACACGTTTCGTATATATATATATATATATACACACACACGAAACATCAGCATGTTAACCTTGTATCATCTGTGTACAGGAACAAAATAGAGCTTTACGTGTGTGGAAGGACAACGACTTACATACGTCTGACACCATGTTTGGTACGTGTGGAAGTCTTCTTGTATCGCAGACAACCCATTTTGGTCTTCCACACCTAAAGCGAAAAAAAATAAAAAAGTAAGAAAGCACACATGGCGATGCTATTTTTTTATAACCTAAATACTTCTGTCATACAAATATTGTCAAATGCATATTTTGAGCTCTAATATATTCACAATACAACTATAACAGTATAGATAAAAAAATCTTTCGAAGACCTCAGGTGTACTTTAGTAATTATACAATACCTATTATAAAAGGCCTTGTCTCTATTGTAGCTAAATTTATAAACGAGCTTGTACTTTTTTGGTGAAAGTTTGGCACGTGGTGTCATAATAACATTACACAATAAACTCTGAAGTAAGTGTATATACTATACTATAATTCAGGTATGGTTCCATCGTTCAATCACTATTGAAAACACAATCTAGCTTATACTAGCAACTATTTACAATAACATATTAATCATTGTAGAAAATCTATAAGACGTACACTCATCCATTTACGCTGACAGCATATAAACATTGTTGAAAACCTGACGTGTAATATCGTATAGTTAATACCACAGCAAATCAACACTGTAAAAGGCATATCCTGTAGTATAACATATTTACAGGGTGTAACCAAAGTAGCCATTTAAACATTGTTGAGAGACTGACATATGCTATTATCTAGCTGCAATAACAGAATGAATATCATAGAAAGATAGGCCTGTTTTACAATCGTTATTAACAAAAAGGTTATTTTTAACACTGTAAAAAAAATTACGTTTACTATCGTTCAGCTACAATATACCAGCATATTGTTCACAATTCGACGGGTACCATCATCCATCTACAAAATAAAAATATTGCTGACAATGTGCTAAATACCATCATTCACCTACAATACTAATGTACTGTTGACAACTTGACGGGTATCATCATCCATCTACAATACAAGCATATTACTGATAACTTGGTGGGTACCACCATTCACGTACAATACTAATGTATTGTTGACAACTTGACGGGTATCATCATCCATCTACAATACCAACATATTGTTGGTAACTTGACGGGAACACTCATACATCTACCATTACAAACATATTGTTCGCAGCTTGACGAGTACTGTCATTCAACTATTATACTAATATATTGTTGACAATTTGGCGGGTATCATTATCATCTACAATATTAGTATATTGTTGACAACTTAACGGGTACCATCATCCATCTATATTAGTGGTTTTAAATCTGTGGTCATCCGTGTGAAGGGTACATAATCACAGACAAAAAACGGCAGCAGAGTGTTTAGATCCCACTGTAGTTCGTAATGAAAAATGTAAAGAATAATACGGTCCGAGAACAAACATTTTAACAATCACTGACCTATTTTACCTGCTTACAAACAACGTTGGAAGCTTGATCATTAATATAATATTTCTTAATAGCAACATACAGGAACTGTCAAAATCCTGATCTGTAATATAATCTATATATATAATAACAACATTGGAGTTTGGTAAGAAAAACTCTGGCCTGTATTACCAACTATCTACAAAGGCATCGCACAACAACCGTTAAAAAGCCAGGTATGTGCTATAACGATCTTAGCAAACAGCTGTTATTGACATCCAAACATGTATTACGATATCAAAATACAACTTTTTACTAAAAGACTATCCATACTATCGTGCTCCCCAGTGGCACAGCGGTATGTCTGCGGACTTACAACGCTAGAATCCGGGTTTCGATACCCGTGGTGGGCAGAGCACAGACAGCCCATTGTGTAGCTTTGTGCTTAATTACAAACAAAAACATACTATCGTCTATATAAAAGTTAGCCGGTAAACATTGTTGAAAGCCTTTCTTGTGCTATAATAGATTTACAGTATCAGTAAACATTGTTTAAAGCCTTGTCTATATTATAAGGAGTTTGCAATATCAGCATCATGCATTGTTCAAAGCCCAACTTTTGCTAATATCAATCGACAATAACAGCAAGGAAGCTATAGAAAGCCCAACCCATATTATATGTAATCTAGTAACTATTTCAGAAAATATTGTTAAAGTCAGACCAATGCCATTGTCTACTTACATGAGCAAATAAACATTCCGAAAGGCTTGAACTGTAGTATCTTCGATCTACATTATCAAATTAAACATTATTTATTACAAGTTACAGCTTTTATAGTAGGGAATAATATTTTTAAAACAGGTACGTCATTTCCATCATTAGTGCGGTCATTTTCAAGCGCAGTAAGTAAACTCAAAATGAAACTATTAAATTAAAAATTGTCGAAATCTTGTCCTGTATTATTAATTCAAAAATATAATAACAACAAATTTTACAATAAGCAAGTTCTGATTTTAATTATCGGGTCAACCTCGGGTAATATTTACGTTCAAAAAGCTATTTGAAGTCAACTTCCTTTTTTTAGTGTAAAGTAACTTTTACCTGATGGTGACCCGATACTACGGGTCGAAACGTTGTAATAATTAAAATCAGAACTTGTTTACTGTAAAAGTTGCTGTTATTATATTTTTGAATTAATTATTCAGCTCAGTAAGTTTCTAACTAAACATAAATTTGTCCTGTATTATAAATAACTTACAATAGCGGCATGTATTCTTGAAAGCTATTGCTCGTATGTCTATCTATGTGCAATACAAGTGCAGAAATACTGTAAAAACGTTTAAAATATCTGGCATGTGAAAGACACACTTTCCAATTAATGTCATTTAACTTTCTGTTCGACACCTGTGGAAAGTCTCATATTGTGTCATAGACTGCCTATTTCGGTCTTCTACACTTAAACAGAGACGGGTGGGAGAGAAATAACTTATAGACTACTTTTGTTACGCATTGGAATTTAATATAAAAATCTCCTTGTGTCAGATGTCTAACTTGTAGTAGAGTTAATTTATAGTACAATTGTACTGTCATTCAAAATCATTCAAGAATCCTAATGTGTACTATAGTATTGATACACAAAATATACGAAATCTAATGTGAATTATGCACTGTTTTTAATGGTAATATATAAACACTGTAAGTATTATGGTACATACTGTAAAATAGTCGAATTACAGCCCTATCGTGGCATAAAAAGTGGGTATGTTCGAGAAGAGGAAAAATACCACACACATATGTAATATATTTTAAATGTTAATGGACGGAGTTGGTCTCTCTTAAACATTTTACTGGATTTTGGGCTGAAGTTTTAATGTTGACTACAGATGAATTGTAATTTTTTTATGTTTTAAAAAGTTACATGTAAAACAATATAGTTATCATGCTACGTACCAAGGCTTATCTACTACACACTTCGATGAAAATTGTATAATTATTCTAACTTCTACTGCATGTTTTCATTTTCTGAGTGTGTGTGTACAGATTAAATGAAATTCCACATATACTATAGATTAATTAAAATACTAATGTAAAAATGCTGTAAGAAATCATATCTGGACACACAATGTTGATACAAATTGGTTTTCAAATATCGTAAGAGGGGCTTGCCTATAACTGTTCAAATGGAAACGATAAAAACTTGTAGGAACGTTGTTCTGTACATTCTACGATACTAGCAAACAGACTCTAAGGCCTGTATTATGTAGTCTGCCCTAACAAGCGAAATTTGTAGAAAGCCTGATTTTAATATCGTTTATTTACTAAGTAGCATGAAGCCTAATCTGCACTGTTTATCATTTAAATAACATAAAGATTAGTCTGACTATTTATCATCTAAATATCATAGTGCTTAGTCTGAACTGTTTATCATCTAGTTTTAGGTCTCGTTTGAAAACCATTACAACTTTTGTATATGATCCTGTGTGCTAACTTTTTAATCAGAAGTGTTCATCGTCAAAATATCATAGAGCTAAATCTGAGCTGTTTGCCTCATATTGCATCAATAATATTAACATAAAAACAAGAATTATAATAACCTAGCCTGCCTACACTATAGACTTTAGTCAAGCTGCAAAACTAGCTTGCAAATATTATAAAATTTTGACTTGTAAAGTAATCTAATTTACTGCAATGCTTGTATTAACAAACACACACACACACACATATATATATATATATATATAGTTGAAGAACAATGCATATATTTAAAGAGCAATATGATAATTTTTAGGATTTTAGAGAATTCTGATGTAACAGTAAGCCTTTTTTTAAACAATAGATCGAATTTAATGGTTAATTGCCTTTGGTTATGTTACATAAAGAGGATGGATTACGTAGCAATTTTTTTGAGTTAACATGCTAGAAAGCTTCCAATTTTGAGAAAACAAATCAACCAGCTTATTTTATCTTGTTAATTCTTTAAACAGAAAAAAAGATGTATTGATATCATAATAAAAATGATAATCAAAGATACGTGAAGGAAATAAATAACCTCGTACAAATACAAATAGACCACTTATTACTAACTAGAATTTATTTTCTAGTCGTGAGGCTATTTCAATCTCTACAGGGGAATTCCCAACATGAGTAAGATTAAACTACCAAATTGATCCTCTCATGCACAATTGGGTCCCAAGTGATTTTTTATTTTTTTTTCTGTTAGAGAAATGATTACACTTGTTGAAGGGGAAATCGTCGGCAACTAACTCAGTAGTTAGAGGATTTATGGCTACAAAACTTTTGGTATTGAACATTTGAACCAAAGTCCAAGCTTATTGAAGAAAAAACAACAAACAAGTACAAATGGTGATATATTTTGATTTTGACAGGTAAACAATAAATTTTCAAAATATTTTTAAATTATCAGTGACGAAATTACAGTGCCTAAATCTTAAGAAAGGAACATTTGTCGATAATCCAACAACAAATCTCAAAATCTACATTGCACCAAAGTAAGTTTATAAGTGGCTTACAGAATAATTATACGAAAAGATAACAAAGTACCAGAACTGCAGAAGTTTTTGTGTGATTGATCTGACTATCATATTATATATTCTGTATATACTACCCGTCAAACTTCCAACAAAAGTTTAATGTTCCTTAATACTATACATTAATTAACGCAACTAAGTCTATGAGGTTTATGTATTAACATAAAAAAATCCAGAATACGAGGATATATTATAATAGTGTAGTAATATTAAGCTTTTACTGTCATTGGAACATGAAGGCTGAAGGTTATACCAACGTAATAAAGCAAGGTTATACGAATATTTTCTTTGTGTACTATTATTATGACTTTTAAGGTAATACCATAATAAAGCGAAATTGTAATAATTCGAGAATTACATAACGTATAGTATTATGTTAATTTATTAGAACATGATAGTTATAGCATAATGAAGCGAGATTGTAAGGATATGAGGATTGCTTACTGTAACTTGTAAGACTGTTTGTCAATAATATTAACATGTGAGGGTTATATATAATAAAACAAAGGGTATAATAATAAGAACCTTTTATACCGTAGTGAACAGTGTTATTACAAATACCACATGAAAGTTATACGTAATAAGAAAAGGTTATCATAATAATACGAAAAATGTACGTTGGTAGATCTATAGTTTAGTATGCTCAACTTGAAAGTTGAAGAGTTTGATGACCCGTATTTTCTGATATAAGACAGAAAAATTTAGACGTTAGAGAACAGTATCGTAATGATATTCACCAAAGGAGGAAAAAAATATAGTAATACATACTGAAGGAGATAAAGAATGATATTGCTGTTATATCACACTGTAACATATACAACATTACTGTATAATACCGCAAAGGAGGAAGTAATATTGTAATGATATCACACTGCAAACGGTAAAGTAATACTAAAATAATACACTCTGAAAATAGAAAGCAATATTATAGTGATATATATATATACAATAGATAATATTTTAGTGGTACCACAATGGAGGTAGAGAATAAATTGTACTGTAGTGAAATAACACAGAAGACACGGAAAAATATTGCAGTGATATGTTTTAGTAAATGTAACTTAAAAACACAGGAAAAAGTATTGTATAATTATTATACAATTATTACTTTATTCAGAAGTGAATAAAGTATTAGAGATTAATATTATAGTGATTTCACACTAAAATAAAGGTAAATACATAGTAATGAAGAACAAGAAGGCAAAGTATTGTAACGATATGATATTGAAAAAGATAAGGAATAGTGCTGTAGCAGAATTTCATTAATATTAGTTATAGTATACAATAATGGTCTTTACTCAAATCGAAAAGGCAGCAATGCAAGGACATCACAAACGTGAAACTTATCTCTTAAACTAAAGAAAAATAATCATATATTGAACAGAAAAACGTTAATCTTCTAGCAATTTTGCTTACCTTCAATGCGTTTGAGAAATAATGTCTCTTGTTTTAAAATAAAAACTAATGTGACAAGAACAACCTGCACGATAAACAAGAAATAGTCGTAATGATAATCACACTATTCGTCGTTGAGACGTTTACGAATTCAAATGTTTGAATCACGTGTAAGTTCAGTCCGTTACGACTCGCTTGCTTAACCGTCAACGGGCGTTCGTTGTTCCGTAAATTTCTGCTTGGGGTTCTGCTTAGAAATTATTATTATTTATTGGCTATGATAAGACTACTTTTTAAAATATAAAATTAGTCTGTTTCTTTCAGAAAAAACACTTAAGTAGAAAGTACGGAGATTATTATAGCTTGTTTTTATTTATCTGTCATTTTATTTATTTATTTATTTTTCATGCAGTTATGAAAAACTACTTGATGCATAAACAAGTACATAATTCTGAAATCTGTTTTAGAATTAAAGTATTTGCTTCTGTTTGAACTCTGTTTTAAATCATTGTGGTATATAATTTTGCATCTGTTTTAAATTATAAACACACTAAATGAAAGTAAGGGGTTAGAGAAAACTAAGCCATCATAGGATTACATTTGAACTATTAACTTTATACTGTGTCCACACACTTGAAGTTTTTCGAGTACTTTTTGTTTATCAATCTGAATATTAGATCTGAATTTGTTCCATAACTAAGTTCCTTTCTAGAAAAACTAAATTAAATGTTTTTAGGGGATAGTTTCCCATACCTAGTCTCTAACAAACTATGGATTTAGTTAGTGAATACACAAAACATTTGTACTCCAAAACTTTACGTCTTCACGCATAACGAATACAGATTGAATGTAGAACAAAAAGTGATTAGGATATTATTTATTGATAGAACGTTCAGTTATTATATGCGTTCATCTGATGAAAAAACAACAACTAAAAAAACATACAGACACATGTGCCACTGTTCCTGTTCGTGACGTCACAAGTATATAGAGCTAAACGAATATCTTGGATAAGTGTTTTCAAACAACAATACATTTATATGTGTTTCACAATGAACATTTTCAGAGTGACATGTGTTGATATAACATATGAATTACACAAGAAACAACAGACAGTCTGATCAATTTACAGACTAGTGTAATATTTCTTTTAAGTTGAATGTTACAATTTCCAGTGCAACGTAAACATGTACATTTCAATAGACTATTCAAAGTCTTATTTTACCCATGATAATATAAGTATCCAAACTTAAAAATAGTGATTACACTCAAACATATTTCAACCTAAACAATACACATATATGTATGTTTCAGCAGCTTAATTCGTTCTATAACTTCCCACTTGACAATTTACCTATTAAAATCTAGGAAGTTAACAACAAAACGCATAGAATGGACTTTAGTTTTTTCTTGACAATGTACATATCCACGCTTTAATATCCACAAGTTACTGACACTATTTCAATTCACGTCAGATGTATGAAAGCGTTAGTAGCTGAATAACACTTGCTAACAATTAAATATTAAGTCTTAAAGTTTTCTTGAAATTATACGCACACAAAAAGTTTGCTAACAAATATTTGTATTTCGCATTATACATTCTTCATATTCTTAATTCCATAATGAGTGAAAAGTTTTCATAATGATTGTATTGGTCCTTAAATTCTTATTGGCATCACAAGCTTAGAAATCTCGGGCACTTTGCTAACAGTTATTCATTTTCATAAAAAAGACGCCTATATATGTATCTATGTTTACTCCATTTTTGAACTATTCGCATGATATTTGATAAAACGAATTGCAATTTTGAATGTAGGCTCTTGACCATCACTAAACACAATTTGTATATAATTCATTGATAATTGTATGTTTTTCTTGCGTTGTTTTAGAAGACGTACATGAGTAATTAGGTAAAAGAAATAATACTCTGAAGACTGTAATACCTTAATTAGTAAGTAAGAGAAAGAGTGTTCTAAAAACCGTAAAATCTGAGTTACCAGATAAGAGAAAGGGTGTTCTGAATACTGTAACATCTAAATTACCAGATAAGAGAAAGGGTGCTTTGAAAACTGTAACATCTAAATTACCAGATAAGAGAAAGGGTGCTTTGAAAACTGTAACATCTAAATTACCAGATAAGAGAAAGGGTGCTTTGAAAACTGTAACATCTAAATTACCAGATAACAGAAAGGGTGTTCTGAAGACTATAACATCTGAGCTACCAGATAAGAGAAAGGGTGCTCTGAATACTGTAACATATGAGTTACCAGATAAGAGAAAGGGTACTCTGAATACTGTAAAATCTGGGTTACCAGGGAAGAGTAAGGGTACTCTGAAGACTATAACATCTGAGCTACCAGGTAAGAGAAAGGGTGCTCTGAATACTGTAACATATGAGTTACCAGATAAGAGAAAGGGTACTCTGAATACTGTAAAATCTGGGTTACCAGGGAAGAGAAAGGGTACTCTGAATACTGTAAAATCTGGGTTACCAGACTGTAACATCTAAATTACCAGATAAGAGAGAGAGTTTTCTGAAGACTGTAACATGTGAATTACCAGATAAGACAATAAGTTTTCTGAAGACTGTAACATCTGAATTACCAGATAAGAGAGAGGGTGCTCTAAAGACTGTAACATCTGATTCACCGGATAAGGGAAAGGGTGATCTGAAAATGGTAACATATGAGTTACTAGATAAGAGAAAGAGTACTCTGAATACTGTAAAATCTGAGTTACCAGAGAAGAGAAATGGTGCTCTGAAGAATTTAACATCTGAGTTACCAGATAAGAGAAAGGGTGCTTTGAAGACTGTAAAATATGTGATGTTTGATTTTTATTCCTAAGTATGTGAAGCAGCAGTAATCCTTAATTCGTATTTAACAAAACTAAAATATCGGGAATAAAACCCAAACTATTTTTCTATTCACTGGAGCTAAATGCTAATCATACATTCAATCATTTAAGAATAATAACAGTGTATATTTTTCTCATATAAACATACATACTTATGGATCAATGTGTTTACGGGCAAAGATTTGATTAATTAAATATTTTATTAAAAAATTGCAGAGTAGAGTTATTAATTTGCCAACCTTTTACCACAAGGCCTTAATTGCTAATACCGGAAAACCTGACAACCTGAGTCAGGTTGTACACAGTAATGGCATTGTTTCATTTCAGTAGACTAAAATATGTACATTAGATTCCACCTTTTCCTTATAATAAATAGACTAACTTAAAATATATTATTTGTATTCTACTTTCTTTCTGACAACCTACGTTTTTCATGCCTCAGTACATTAAAATATGTACATTAGGCTCCACCTTTTCTTTATAATACATAGACTACCTTAAAGTATTTTCGTTGTATTCCACTTTTTTCCCTGACAACCAACGTTTTGTATGCCTCAGTACATTAAAATATGCACATTAGGCTCCACCTTTTCTTGATAATACATAGACTAACTTAAAGTATATTCGTTGTATGCTACTTTCTTCCTGACAACCAATGTTTTGCATGCCTTAGGATAATAAAATATGTACATTGGGCTCTACCTTTTCTTTATAATACACAGACTAACTTAAAATGTGAAGAAGAGCAGTCAACTATTTGAAAGCGCTCGAGTTTTGGGTCTCGTTTTGAAAATATTACAACTTTTGTAGGTGATCCTGTGTGCTAACTACTTAACCTGGATTTGAAATATGTTCGCTGTAGTTTATGAAAGCAGTTACAAACTCAGTTTATTTCTAAACATTATTACCTTTGGTCATAGTTATATTATGGACCACTTTCTATGTTGATCCGAACTTTGTAATATAAGTAGAGGTATATCCATGAATCTCAGCTCATATTATTATTCAATAAAGCAGAGAGTAAGCTTGAAAACGTAATCGTGGTCACAAAAGTTTTTAGAAAAACTGTTTTTTCAGAGATTTCTGAAACTGCAATGAATTGCTTGAGGTTTGAAATCTAGATAATTTCTAAATTATGGTTTATCTTGATAAAATTATGAATAGAGTTTTTGTATCACAGTAATGTTAAACCAGGGGGTTAGGCTATCACCTTCTGATAACATATATAATTATCGATAATGTTAAATGTCCATTGAAAATACACGGGAAACAATAACTACACACAACAACAAAATTTAAAACTTACACGTCCATGCCAGTTTATTGTAACTCTATGTAGTCAATCCTGAAAATCCCCAAAATACCATTGATTTTCCTTTACCAAAATTTTAAAAATCTAAGTTTATAAATATTTATAATGAACGAGACTTTACATGTTCATGTATTTGTGTGTGTGTGTGTGTGTGAATGCGTATATCCGCTCCTTAGAGTCCCCCCAAAACCCTTTAACCTCACGTGGGGAACTCCATTTCAAAATGTTTTGACTCTGAATTAGATAATTGTTTTGAATAATTCCTTACAGGTCAATACCAATTTCAAGCAAATTGATTCAATTAATCCTGAGAGGTCACTCTGATTCCCAATTTGTTTTTATCCTGCTGACTACTCTTTCCAATTTTTTTATCTGTTAATATTTTGTGTGGGTCAAGAGCCTACATGCAAAGTTTCAAGTAGTTTTTATCAAATATTGTGCGAGGCGTTCAAAAATCGAGTAAACACAGAAGCATAGATACATGCATATGTACCGTTCAGAATTACTGTGTAGTTGTATTCTTATCACAGTCTTGTTATACCACGTGGTTAAGCCATTACTTTTTGATAACATATAAAAGAACAGGCAAACTTTGAAGTAAACGTAGCTATGAAACAAAAACAGCTACAAACAAAGATAAATTAGACATTTTTTAAGACAAATTTTACTTGATACAAGAAGCAAGCCATACAAATAGATAAACGAGATGAAATATTTGAGTTTACAATATTAGCCTACCACAGCCATTTAAATTTTGCATATGTTAGGGAACTTAAGAATAAAAACTAAATTAAATTTGAGGCATATTTTTCTGAAGAAGGAGAAACTGAAATATGGTGAAATTCAAACTTGACTTTGCTCTATTCAACTGAGCAAACGCTGACTTTATCAGTCTTTTTCTTTTTAAAGAAACAAATACACAAGAGTGTTAAGTTGTACAAAAAAGTAACAGTCTTTAAAGCTCAGAATCTAGTCGATGTCATTTCAGTACAATGTTCTAATTTACTTATTTTAAAAAGCTAAAAACATAAATACTGGGTGTTATAATATGTGAGGCACGGTAGCTTAGTTGGGGAAAGTATTTATATACCTAATAATATCGCAGTTTCGACTCAGTTTGGAATTATTTAATTCACAAGAGCACATGGATTTTTTATTTTTATTTTTGCAATAGATAATCAATTATTAGTTTATATTTTGTGGTTTTACTGTAATTTTTGAAAACTAAAAACAGAATATTGTGAGTCTTACTTTCAAGACTCACGACGTGTCACACATGACTCTTTTCTCCAGAATAATTTAAAGTTAGATATTTTCATTAGTGTGAATTTTCCTCTGTGATACACATACAGAATCGAAAAGTTTATGGTAGAATATATTTTACACAAATATTATGATATTTCTTAAAACAATCTAAATATAAAACTCCGCGTTTTCAAGAACTTCTGCCTATCATATTATTTTTACCAAACAAGAATATGAAACATAGGTGAAGGATAAGAAAACATGATTGGTGAGGATTTAACTAAAGATCCAGTAAAATGGGATGAAAGGAATGGTCCTATAAATGAACACGTGCAAACTAATCAATTACTCACCGGCCCTGTCCTGATTTGTTTTAGCAATTCTTACTGTAAACCCCCTTGCCCTTTCATAGGGTGGCACTGCACTTTGAAACAAGATACTACTGAATATATTAAACTTTTAACGGATAAAGTTACGGCAAAAGCTATGTATTTGTGGAGGAGCTATATCCTTTATCATGGAACTGTCACAAAGTGAAGCTGCAGCTAAGACAAGAATAACACTCTTTCACAACTTTTCAAATATCAGTTTCAACCAATATTATGTTTCTACGGTAAAAAGTAAAAGTTCACTTATTTTGTAAAATATTTTTTGCTATTAAAAAAACGTTTAGGTTATGTAGTTTTGTATTAAAAAAATACGAATTTTAACGACACTAAATGCTAAAGTTTTTGTTATCTTTTCCTGTAATTATTGTTTTTGTTTTTCATAAATACAATATGTAAAATTATTAGTTATTGACGTCACTTTCAAGTCATGTGTATGTTTTCTATTATAAAAATCAATTACTGCATTGTATAGTGATTTCAGTTGCAAAGAATAATTGATACCCCATATAGATGTATTGCTTGCTACATTACTTATTATATTACGTAAATATTTCTGTTATAAAGAATATTTATTAAGTTGTGTCAACTTTTCATCCAGTGAAACACATATTTTTTTATATTGTTTTCGATTTTAATAAGAGATCCTTCCATCGAACAAAATATATTACTTTATCAAATGATTTGATTGGTTCGGTTGTTGAAATGGAAGCCAACTAAGTTCTAAGAATAACTATAGTAACAGCATACCTTGCAATTCGATTTCGCTTCTTCTAGAACCACATCTTATTACACCCTTAATCTTTTATTCCGAACTTGCTCGTAGTGCTTATGAACGCACGTGTCTTCTAGTGTCAAGTGTCATCCAGCTAGTCATGGGAGGGCAGTAGAACTGGTGTCTCGTGATTTAATAGGATTTCGGCAAGAAAAATAGTCTGATTACTCATTTGACTTAAAGCCAGAATTTAAACAGTAAACGTTAAAGGTATAATTTTTCATTACACATCCCAATGTTTCTTTGTCGTTTTGTTATTTCTTTAGTACCTATAAAACACAAGTAGGCCCTACCTAATCACCAGGTCATATTAAGGTCACTAGTTTGAAGATAAGCAGTTGTTTAAATACTATATGTACTTATAAAAGTCGAAGACAAGTTAGTTTAGGAATAATGTGCATCATTTGGAGGTGAAAAAACAAGTCGATGATTTTGGTTGTTATCCTAGTCTTAACTAATTTGAACTGTAGTTGATCGTTATTTTCGTAAACTGCTTTAATATTAAAAAGAAGGAAAAATTCAACGTATGTGACACCTAGATCATCAGACCTGTTTTAGCTTGTTGTAAAAGACCACCAAACCTGTTCATCTGTTCTGTCTTTATTTTTCATTTTGAACAAGATAAGGGTGACATTACATTAAAATTTAGAGTAATGGCCTAATGTTCAAAGAAAAACATCTCAAATCTATTGTATTAACCATCAAAGTGCTTGGTATTAGGTATGGTTTTCAGTATGAAGTTCCCTGAACAAGAAATACGTCAGAACATAACTGTAACTAGAGAGGATTAATGATGTGACGAGAGCTTGAGCAAAATAAGGACGGAAAAGACTAGGCAATGATATTTTTCAAACAACTTACCAGTGTACGCCTGTGATTCTGACGAAGTCAATTTAAATAGTCTTATGATTCATTATACAGCACTTGGTTACACTGATAGAGTGTACTGTATACCTTGTCGTTTTATATTATTCTGTACTAAGTTGTACTTTACTGTGATGTTCTATAGCGTAACGCATTGTACTGTACTGTAGAATAGATTACTTACATCTGTTATAATAATATATACTATAATTTTATGTTACATTATGCTGTAACATACCATACTACATTATATTATATTATACTTTACCATAACATTCTATACCCTTCTATTATACCACATATGTATATATAACAATAACTATAAACAGTATTTATATCTGGTTAGCGTTTGCTTTCCTTTTCTTTTGTAAAATATCAAATCAAACATTATTGAAGCTATTATTTGTGATGGGGCTGAATGGAAGTAACGTAATTGACTACATCAGTCAAATATCAATTCACAATGCACCTGAAACACTTAAACCTAATCATTCAAAACAAGTTCTAGTTCTCCGATCTGGAGAGATCCTACAGAAATTAAGCATCGAATATAATACAATTTGCTGTCCGTGTATTAAGTTTGTACAAGAAACACTGTGAATCTAAAATATTTTATAATATCTGAAAGGAATAAGAACGCGTTTGGTTGTTTATGGTGAAAATAATGTAAGAAGCACTACCTCCCATGTTGGTGGAATATGTTTTCAAATTCCACATTAATTTATGGAAAAAATGAAAGGAGTAAATTTTTCATGGAGTTTTGTTTGTTTGCTTCGAATAGTTAGGTAAAGCAACATAAGGGTTCTCTGCGCTAGCTGTCTTTACTTCTGAACTGATGGAGTGAAAGAAAGGTAGCTAATCAACAGCAATTAGCTCCAACTCTTGGCTACTCTAATCGCGTATTGGGAGTTGACTGCCACTCTTTTAACACAGTCATGGCTCCAAACAGGAGGGAGTGATTTTGTTGCAACGGGACCTGAACCATGGATCCTTAAATTCACTGTGAGGAATGCTAACCACTAAGCCATGTCGAACTCGTTTTGCTATTGAGTATTTTTTATTCCTCTAAATAAGCATTTATTTTGATATTGATTGAACAAGTACTCAGATTATTCACAAATCAATGCAATTATTGCAAGGAATACAAATTAACTTTTTTTAATAGTTCAATAATACCTCATTTCATGAAGACTGAATAAATCAAAATAATTAAAAGTACAATGAATGACACCTAAATAAATCATGGTAATATTTTGATGTATTTTCCGACTAATTATTTCCTTCATTAACCTCTAATAAGGCTTTTTAACTACTGGTGTAAGAGACAACCCTACCAGTCATCAATGGAAACTCAAATTGATGTTAATTTTATAGTTATTTTACCGCATTCTCAAGACACTATTATAGTAAGATCTTTACTTCAAAGGTGTTATCTAGATAAGGAGACGATGTAATTATTTACACCGAAACATGTAGAATTTTAAGTTTCTTTTAACTTGTATATCTTTAATTTTTAACTTGACAAATAAATGTTTGTGCAAGTAAAAAACTATGATTTTCGTTTCATTATTTTATTTAACATTTTTGCACAAGAACTGTCAGTTTTTACGTATTATGTAAACCTGACAACAAATTGTGATAATCAGGTAAGTGTACAATTTATATAAATCTAATAACAAATTGTGATCATCGTGTAAGTGTACAAATTATATAAACCTATCAACAAATTGTTATGACCGGGTAAGTGTACAATGTATATAAAACTAACAACAAATTGTGATGATCAGGTAAGTGTACAATTTATACAAAACTAACAACAAATTGTGATGATCAGGTAAGTGTACAAATTATATAAATCTAACAACAAATTGTTATGACCGGGTAAGTGTATAATTTATATAAAACTAACAACAAATTGTGATGATCAGGTAAGTGTACAATTTATACAAAACTAACAACAAATTGTGATGACTGGGTAAGTGTACAATGTATATAAATCTAACAACAAATTGTTATGACCGGGTAAGTGTACAATGTATATAAAACTAACAACAAATTGTGATAATCATTTAAGTGTACAATTTATATAAACCTAACAACAAATTGTGATAATCAGTTAAGTGTACAGTTTATATAAATCTAACAAATTGTGACGATCGGGTAAGTTTATAATTTATATAAACTTAACAATTTGTAATGATAGGGTAAATGTTCAACTTATATAAACATAAGAATAAATTGTGACGATTGTAGAATTATGATATTGATAATAACACTGAATTTGGATTTATACAAGCGAAAATTAATTATTTCGAATCACAGGCAATTCTTTGTGCCATTTTCAGTTATTTTTTAATGTCTAACAGCAAAATAAAATTCATCATGTATAGATTTTAAGAAGAAATCAGCGTCAGATATAACATGTTGTGACTGTATATCCATACATAAGTTACTATAAGTTTGAATATTTGATCATATTCTGTGAATAAAAGAATTTGGTGTAATTACATCTGAAGATACGTTCTTCTTCTTCTTTTTTTTTTTTTTTTGTAAATGATAATGTATTTCTTCAATTACGCCCAGTTAAAGGTGTCCAACTATCCATAACACCTTTAATTTTCCAGATCTTCAAAATTTTGAGTTCCTTGTTAATTGGTTCAGTGGCAAGTCTGAAGGTTTATAACGCTAAAAACCGGGTGTTGATACTTGTGGTGGGCACAGCAAAGATAAACCATTGTGTAGCTTTGGTTTAACAACAACCAACTAAACAAAAGCAAATACTTGTTAATATATTAGGAAATAGGAAGAGAAAAAAGCAGCCTCAAAGCGCAGAGCGCGTTTTTACGACAACGGTCAATAAACCATGAATCCTCAAATTGGCAGTCAGAGCACGCTATCCACTAGGTCAAGTCCGGTCTACCAAAAGTCTATGTAAAGAAAAATGTAGTATAAAGCATTTCAAGATAAGGGTCAGTATCTTCACAGTCTTCCTTGATACACATGGAAATGTTATTGTATCATTTCCGACCACAGAAGAAAGAAAGTTATAAACCTCAGTACTGTTTGAACTACAACACATTAGTATCCTGGTATTACTTTGTGATTTAAAAGAAAAATGAGTAAATTAATATATTTTCAAAGCCACTAGTTTAACCACCTACATCATTCAAGTAAAGTTTAAACCATAATTCCGCGGTTTCTGAGCACCCCTAGTTGTCTCTCAAACCCCTTCGGGGCTTGTTAGATTTTAAAACAAAACTCCTGCCAATTTTATGTTGTATTTTATTTATATTAATACCTTGTTCAACGTATTTCTTTGTCTGTCTCGGGTAAATTTGTGTTGGTGTGTCTAACCCTAAGAACTCTTCGCTAATCTGTCTCGGCATTTCCAACGTCTTTGGTGACATTCTTCATGGCAGCTAGTATATGTATGTGTATATATATATATATATATATAATAG
>NW_013665683.1:1047282-1048289 GCF_000517525.1 Limulus polyphemus
GTATGTATATATATATATATATATATATAATGAAAATTAAAGAGCAATATTCCGATGATAAAAAAATCTGGTAATTATGAATGAACCCTAACTTTCGTTAAAGTGCCTAGACACTAGGCTGTAGAAATTGTCTGTGCGTTTATTGAATGGGTGATATTGCAATAAACCCAGAAATACCTTTACAGGAGATTTATCTTGTCAATTAAGTTATTAGCATTCATTTGGATTACTTAGTTTTATACAATAACATAACACTGGTTGTTATTTAATTATTTGATTGGCCACAACTTAGAAGGCAAGATTAAATAACTTTCAGCTATATAACGTAGTAAACAATTAAGAAAATGACAATCAATCACAATGAAAAACAGTATTTATTAGGCTGGTTTAACAAACCTGGAGTTTAATAGTTTATAAAGATGTCCCAAAACTTTCCATAATTCATATACAAAATTAATTTTTCATGACCATATCAGAAAAAATAAAATATTAAAACCAAATTTATTTATTTACTATTTATGCAGTCTGACTATAAGAAAATAGAAGACTAAGTATAATTTACTTTGACAACTATAGCTCCGTACAGTCAAAGTAAAATGGTGAAAAGTAGGTTTGAGATCCTCATGTTATTCAATACGTTTCGCTCCTCCACCCCTGTGCTATTTATTCAAACTGAGATTTATATGGCTTAGTATCTTCGCCAGATGAACATTAACTGTATAGAATAATACACTTTTATCAGGTGACAGAATTATACTCGAAAAGCGTTAGTACTGAAATTAAATATTTCCAAGTGGAACACCCATTCAAACTTTTTAGTCAATGTGTGAAAATTTTAACTAATATATCATTTGTGTTAAAATAATTTTAGCAGCTATTAACTAGAAAATTAAATTATTATTATTATCTATCATTGCAAAAATCTTAGTCTTAAATTAGTGTATCTTTGTCAGGCATTAGATTGATCCATGAACGTATTGGTTTGTTTGTTTGTTTTGAATTTCGCG
>NW_013665683.1:1048892-1055864 GCF_000517525.1 Limulus polyphemus
TGGCCATGCCGGGCCGAACGTATTGGAACCCTTCACTGATGTATCTTTCTAACTATGAATTAATGCCTTTTTACCTGTTTTAGACTCGCTCTTTAAGGCTATCCATCCTACAGAAGAATATGTTTACGTACTAACAACCCTTGTTAAAATAAATTAAATTGGGGGGAGGGGGTAACGTGAGTGCGTCTACAAACATATATTATTGGTTACATATTTTTCCCCCTTTGTTGCCCTATTACTCATTAAACATTCAAATGCTTTAACCAAAAGAAGTATCGTATCCTTACTAAAATTCATTACCTGTCAGTATTAATTTGCTTGTTTGTTGTTAAGCATAATAAAGCTACAAAACAGACCATCTGTGCTGTTCTCACCACGGGTATAGAAACCCCGGTTTTAGCACTGAGCCATTGGGAGACCCTATTAAATTACACTACTGTTTAATCAGGTGGGTTAGCTGAATTAATTAAAATTAATACGCGTTTCTAAACATATCCCAACAGCTAGATATACACGCGACAACAAACATAATCACGTACAGCAAATTCTCGTTCTGTCGTATGACTTCTTGTTATTTCAGCACTCTTATGGATCACGTGGAATTCTCCAATACCTTGTATATGTTGTTTCTATAGGTAAAAAAAAATATATTTTGTAATCGACAATGTTCCTTTTAATACCCTGTTCTTACTGTAAACTTCAATCATGATAGAAATTCCAACGAGAATTTTGGAAATATGGTTGAGTTCAAACATTGATGGTCAGGTGGTTAGGGCACTCGACTCGCAATCTGAGGGTCGCGGGTTCGAATTCCCATCCCACCAAACATGCTCGCCCTTTCAGCCGTGGGGTCGTTATAATGTGACGGTCAATCCCACTATTCGTTGGTAAAAAAGAGTAGCCCAAGAGTTGGCGGTGGGTGGTGATAACTAGCTGCCTTCCCTCTAGTATTACACTACTAAATTAGGGACGACTAGCGCAGATAGCCCTCGTGTAGTTTTGCGCGAAATTCAGAAACAAGCAAACAAACAATAAACATTGATCTATTTAAATTATAATCATAGTTGAAACCGTAACATTACAGTCTCTTGTTTTTTCACTGTGAACTGTGTGTGACTTGTATCGACACAGCATCCCGTTTATTTCCTAAGCTTAGAACAAATGCAAACAACTCACATTTGCATCAAAAAAAAAGAGAGAAAAAGAAGCAAGTTTAATTTTTATAATCTGCTATTCTTTGTTTTAAACCGAGATTGAACAACACCTTGATGGAAAGAAGCAGAGTTCCAACATAAAACAACATTTACTACTAGATATGGAATAGGAAAACGCATTTGGTCTACATCTACTGCCACTATTGCTATGCCACATGTTACTGAAGGACCTTCTTGGAGTTTTCAGCTATGACACTACTAAATCCAATTCTAGAACGTAAGTGGCTGATTGAGAAGCCAGTGGATTTTGATGGGAAGGTGTCATGGGAGTCATATCAAGCTCAGTTTGAAATAATTATTCAGAGTGGATAGATGTAATAATGAGCATCAAGCTATCCATCTTCCTGCCCATCTGAAAGGACCAGATTTCACAACATTAAGTAAGCATTCAGCTGAGAGCTGTAGCAACTATAAACCATTGGTAGTTACCTTATCCAAAAAGTTCAAATGTCACAGTAGAAAGAAGCATCCAAAGCAATGTTCCAAACAGGGTACAGAGGCAAGAAGATATCTTAGCCAAACTTGCAGAATATTTGAAAGAGCTTGACCAAATAATTTTGCATGGACAGTCCTCGTGAAATGGTGGATTTGTCAGCAACAACAAATGGGGATATGAGGATCTTGCTAAAACAAAGTAGATACATATTTTTAAATGAAACTCTGTAGTTGTTGTTCGAACTTAAATCCAACAAAGTTGCAGATAAACTACTAGAAGTTATGGGGATATTAGTTTCTGTAGCAATGAAACATCAATTCACCCTCTCGATAGTACAGAAGAATTGAAATGCTAGTTAGACAACCAGTTAAACAGAACAGAGGAGAAAAACTACTCAACAATAGCTATTTTAAGGAACTATATTGACAGGAACTCCAAGCAAAGGCTAGTATGGAATAACAGCTTTTCTCAAAAGATTCCAGAAAGAGGTGATTGTTATAGGTATTACAGCAGAAACTGTAAGGAATAAGCGGCTGTTACTAGGGCAAAGAGACAGAGCCCACCCAGATTAAAGGGAAAAATTAGAGTTACGAAGACATCCAGAAAACAGGAATTAGTTGGATTTATGATGCGAAGTTCGGCTAGATACATTCCATCCATCCCAAATGAGAAGGGAAGTTCATCATTTGCGAAAGATCATTCACAAACGCATGGTCTTATTGATGGTAAATCTTGCAGTATGCTGATTGACACTGGGTCTGCAGCTACAATTGTTCATCACAATTTGTTAATGAAAAATGTAAACGTTCCTCAAAAGATAGAGAAAGAAGAAGAATTGGTGCAAACAGCAAAAGGAAAGTTGAAAGTTACCCTTGTTGTAGAAAACTTCTCTGTGCCTTATGAAATGTGGGTGATTGATACATTGAGGAAGAGTGCATTTTGAGAACTCACTTCATACAAATACATGGATACGAGGTTAGGCTAGTTTCAAATAGCTTCACAGTCTATGACCAGAAAATCCCTATGTACAACATTGCAATTACTACACCAGAGGTTGAACTTCCAGTGGAAACAGGGACGGTGGTCATGGCACCACCAAGAAGTGAAATACTCAGACCAGGAGCTATTAGCAGTAATTCTTCATCTAGCCACTGGGACATGGTGAAACACAATACTCTGGCATGTCTTGAAAATTTGATGGTTGAAAGAGCTCTCGCGGATGTTAAGAATGTAAATGACAGACATGACTTTATCAAAACAAAGCAAAAGGTAGTTATGGTATAAATGCTGATAAAACTGGATTTCATTGAAGTGACATGTTATGGTTGAACAATTTTCATTGCAAAAGAGGACAAACTCCAAATTTAAGTATGTGTTCAGTGGATAAGCAATCCAAGCCAAAGGTTATCCACTGTGATCATCTTTGGAAGTACGTCAGGGAGAGAATAGCTACCTGGTAACTCTAGAGAAGAACTTGTTGATGGAAACTTAACATGCTAAGGAGTCCAGAATTCCTGTCGGGACTACTTCCAAAGCATCATCAAAGATGGAGCCACCAGTAGATTCACTTTACTACCTACCGAAAAAGAACTCCCCAGCAGTGGTAGGACAGCAAGGAACAAGGTGCCATCCCATTTGCCTCGAAAGAGAAAAAGATTTGGTTAATGGAAAAAGTTAGTGTTGTATTTTATTTTTTGTATTAGTATTGATCAAGAGACTTCGCAATCCAGGGAGGGAGCAGTTTTCCAAGCTAAACAATGCAAACGTTTAAATTAAAACAGTAAACAAGAGGGAATCCTCAATAGCCGCGGCACTTTAAATTCGTTTAGGCTTGATTAGAGTAAATTAATCTATGAGACCTTTTTTTTTTCCTTTTAATTACCTATATTTTTGTGCGCCAGCAATACCAAGCGTGGGGCGCGCGTATAAACGATTCAGTTTTATTGCTCATCAAGATCTCTACCAGCATACTCTCAAATTGAAATTATTTTACGCAGGATCAGAGTAAATTAATCTATAAGACCTTGGGCGTGGTCAAGTATATCAATCAAAAGGGTTTGGTCTCCTGATTCTAAAACTGTAATTAGATATCAAATCTATCAAGAGATGACGAAGCTTGAGCTAAAAGTTTGTGCTTGAAAAAAAAAAAAAAACTCAGAGCCGCTATGCCGCGGCTAAAAATAGTTTGCGACACTGCCTCGTCTCTACATTTTGAAATTCCGTAGAGAATCCCAATACACAAGGTTTTTTTAATTTCGCGCAAAGCTACACGAGGGCTATCTGCGCTAGCCGTCCCTAATCTAGCAGTGGAAGACTAGAGGGAAGGCAGCTAGTCATCACCACCCACCGCCAACTCTTGGGATACTCTTTTTACCAACGAATAGTGGGATTGGCCGTTACATTATAACGCTCCATGGCTAAAAGGGCGAGCTTATTTGGCGGGACGGCGATTCGAACCCGCGACTCTTAGATTGCGAGTCGAGCGCTCTAACCACCTGGCCATGCCGATCTCCGGGCCCCATAATACACAAATAAAAGAACAGTACAATGAACTTAAAATCCCATAATTAGTAATAAAATTACTGATTAGGATGATCAAAATGATTTATAATTGGTAATGTGGTTTTCCACCTTGATGCTATGGTTGTTTGACGTGCTCCAGGAAAAAAAAAGTTCATTCAAATAAAAACAATAAACAAACAATTGGTTTTAGATATAAAATAAATAGATAATATTATGTTATTAATCCTTACCCTAAAATATGATTAGTAAATGACTTAAATATACTTGATAATAATTAGAACTAATTTACATAATATAGTTCTCACCATAGCAGTTGTTGTTCATGAAAACCGATTATGAATAGCACCTAGACTATTATTACGTTTATCGTATCCGAACCAGTTTGATGAGCTCTGGTATTGGGCGAAGTGACTCGTCGGCACTGGACATGACAGATTTAGTGGGTTGACATATTATTCTTTGTTTTCATACATTTAACACTACAGTTACTGAAATATATATAAAGTGCTATCTTGATTTTGGTCAACAAGGCAGTATTTCTTTGTTTACAGATCTATAGTGTCTACTGCTGAACTTCGTCCTTTAAATCCAGCTAATTCCTTTTCTCCAATGTCTGCTTAGCTCTTTGATCTGTTTGTGCCGTGGGACTCATTCTTACGATATCGTCTCATTGGTTTATTATCATCTGTTAATTCCTCATAGTCCCTGCTATAATGTCCATGTTTCCAACAATTATAACAGTTCCCTTTTTTGGACATTCCTTGAGAGGAGTTTTTGTTTCATACAGGCTTTAGTTTGCAATTCCTGTCACTACGTCATTTTACGATACAATTGAAACACCTATTGTCTTGTGGTTTGCTTTCTCAGTCCTGAGTAAACAGTTGTCTAATTAACAATTAGGTTTTTATTTCATTTATAATTCCATAAGAGAGAGTTAATATTTTCACATTCCGTGATCTGATTATCTTGTAACTTCTGGATGGTGATTTTAGTTGTTTATCTGCGACTTGATTCATTTTTCATCCCTAACTGGACAGTTTCCTTTAACGATGTACACTTACTTTGCTTTGATAGATGTGTTATAATATTACATATTTAATAGGTAAATGTTTGAGAGTGGAATTCTTGGATGGACGCAGACAGAGATGTGGATAGTTTGATCACTGCATCTCCCATATCAATTTCTAGATAACTTATATTAGAGTTGATATCCTTTCATATTTCCTGTGGCTTCTTCGATCTTTGTGTTATAATTATTGTGTAATTCATCACTATTGCTGTTATGATCCTTTTTATTTCACTGATATCATTTTGTACTTCTTTGAGTTCGTAATTACAGTATCTTTTTGTGCTACGTCAATCTTTCTCTTTATTTAACTCTAATAACTTTTCGATCTTTTTATGATTCTTCTTAAATATTAAATTTCTTTCTAGAAATTCTTCTTAAGTTCCAATTTCTTACCTCTTGGTCCATTTCAGTTTTCTTCTTGGACTTCTTTAAATATTATGCCTCTTTCTTCTAAATTTTCTTGTAATTTCTTATCCCTTCACTCTAATTTTCTATCTTCTTCTTTTTAACTTCTCTTAGACCTCTGTAACTGTCTTTTTGATCTTCTTTTACTTTCATGTCCTATTTCTTTAAATCCTGGTTCTTCCTTCCTGCCCATTGTTCCACTGCTTCAGCATTCCTTGCAAATTTTCATCTCACTACGAGCACGTGTTCTCATAGTGAAATTTGCTGTTGAATCTATTTTTTTATATTCTCACCCAAAACAATCCCACTCCTGATTAATGTTATAACGGTTTCTTTTATTGGGCGAGTTATTTTTTTGATTATTCGGTAAAATAAAGCAGTGTCCAATCACCTGATGGAAGAAAATGATTTTATTTCTTCGACTGACAAATTCTACAAGTGCATTCATTGAGTGATAGGCCTAAGTCGCAAATAATTTAAATAGTAACTGTAAAGAATTTGTTATTATATATTTATTTTAATGTCAACGTTTGTTTGGATTAAGTTTATATTTAAAAATATGCATAGCTTATAGTGTTAGATATGTATTGGGAAACTCCCGCCTATTCTCCAAAGTTGTAGAAGATTCTCGAGAGTGGGAATCAACAATATGTGTATGTACGTAAACGCTTAAATATAGCTCAGTATTGTTACGTAAAACTGAAATTATATAAAGCCTTCCACACGCCTACAAATATAACCAACGCGACGCACCAAAAGGAGAGTATCTATTATTAGTTCGCTACAGTCAGTGTGCTATAAACTTTGATAGCTATAACTGTGATTGTTATAACGCTTACCAAACGGAAAACTTCAGATAATTGACCAGGAATATTTACAAAGTTCGAACGTTACAAATCATTTAACTTTAGTGGATTCTCATCGGACATTAGTATTTGTACGAAAACATTACATAACGTCACGGTGGAAAACCAGGTGTGTGTGGCTGATAAATAACGAAGGACAAAGCTAGCTAGCTACCCGTGAAGCGAATCGTACCTACATCAACTCGTAATTAACTCGCTCATCGTGAACCCTGGATAAGATATTAATGAAGTTCCAGATTAGAAAGAAGTTTTTCTATTGCTTGTAATTTTGTGAAACTTTTGTTTATAAATCATTGTTTGTAATAACTATTTGTAATAACTGTTATTGTAAATTGTATTATTGCGTGTATATTAAAACGTATTTGTATAAAAGAAAACTGTGTGTATCAATCTTGTTGGCAGATATCATAAACTGACTATAGACTTAAAATAAGACCCAAAAAGAGAACACTCTTTGTT
>NW_013665683.1:1056852-1082289 GCF_000517525.1 Limulus polyphemus
TTCTCAGAGGCAACTCTGGGGGCTTATTACACTAAAAATCGGATTTCAATACACAGATAACCTATTATGTAGCTTTGGGGCTAAACACAAACAAATAGATACAAAGAGTTCACTTACGCTAAACGTGGAATGGACTGGGGAGCTCATTATAAGAGACCTTGTTTAGTACCGTTCACCTCTCACAACACGAGCGAAAGATGTAACTTTAGGCGGGAATTATAAGATGTTTAAATGAAGAAAAATATTGTTTTTTGTTGTTTTTGTAATTATTGTTTTGCGCCGTGAATTGAATGTTTATGACTATTTTTGTTTCTATCTCAACACAATACGGAAAAGTGCGCATGTTGTTGTCCACGTATGTTACAGGATGTCTCTGGCATTGGGTAACAACTTACCTTCATAAGGATATGATTGTGACGGTTACTTGTAACCGTTTTTCAGCAATTTTTGCTTACAGTTTTAGTATCAGTATAGTATAGTGTAATATAATCCCAAACTTTTGAGTTTATGTAAGTACAGCACTTGTCTAGTCTCCATGTCACGAGAGCCTGTGCACAAGGTTCTTACTTAACAGTATCGTTTCAACACCTGCAAAACTTAAACGCGCAAACACGGTTGACAACATGGACCTCTTGTAAGCCGTGAAGCTTTTCTAAACTTAAATATATTGCATTATCGTAACAAAGCAAAAGAATTGTGCCATAAAAATGACAAAAGTCGCTTACAATTTAAGCCGTAGCTGCGATTTTTAAATGGAAGAATTCAAACATGGTAAAATATCAAACTTTGATTTGCAACCAAAAACCTCAGGGAAATCAAATGTTAAGCCTACACTAAAAAGTTTCCGCGCGGAAAGCTTAGGATAAGTAGCTAACGTAAGCAGGACGATCGTAGAACGAGGGTCAATATAACAGGTGAATCAACGTTACCAAGAAGTAGCACCTGTGACCAAGCACGTACGCCGCTTAGAAGCTGTAGCACGCTTTCACCTACAGCTGAAGAACGATGTTGTGTTTATGCACGTGCAACCTGTAAAGTATTCTGCCGTTAACAACAGGTACAGGTTGGTATTCTGTTTTTCTAAACACCAACGTCAAAAGAGAGTTGTGTTTTAGAACTTAGACAACTGACAAAGAGTTCCTTGATTCGTAACCACTCATAACTGAAAAAAAAATGTCTATGAAAATGAAAAGATATTTGTAATGTAATATAACTGTTTGAGTATTTGTACTGCTTGGTGGATCCTCAAGGAAAACATTCTTGGTAACCACGGCTAAGAATAATTCCAGTTAGTGATAGCAATACACAATTTCTCCAAGTATTATACCTGATGTTTGTCCCTTAGTATATTAATATGTCTATAACCTTTCAGTTTATAACGTCATGGTATGAAATATTTGGCTTTTGAGATGGTAATTCTTATGTTGTCAGAAGAAGCTTTTTACTTTTCTACTTCTGACTGTTTTTCAGTAGATTTTATTTAAAATCACTCTCTCATATTCACTATCAGAACACTATGGTGTAATATAATCTGAAACTCTTGAGTTTATAAGAACAGTACTTGTATAGACTATAAGTCAAGAGAGCATGTTCGCTAACTTCTTTCACGTAGTTGTGTGTCTTCGACACCTGCACAAATTATAACGCGTACGTGTGTACAAGTTTACACTGTAAACAATTGTGTTAAATACAACAAAAATTGTGCACTGTGGAACGTAATTTTGGTATTTAAGTTTGCTACAACACAAGTCCATGTTAAAACAACTTTTCATGCAGTGTTTGACTTCATTTTGTTATGAGATGCCTTTAAGTTACAAATATTAGCATGTTTATGTAGATTGTTTAAAATTAATCAGTGAGTAACCATACACTGTAAGAAAATGTGTTGTAAATTAACACAAATATTGTTTTATTTTACGACAACATTATAATGTTCCTCAAACACAGACTTGTATCAATTATAACACAATTAACTGTTGTAGCACTATAAAGACATTAATTTTTGTGTTTTCTAGCAATAAAAATGACAAGAGATTTTCAATGAAATGTTGTTGTGTTGTGTCGTTACATTTTTATGACATGTTCCGGTTTGAAATGTTCAGGAGTAGCATATGATGGAAACGAATAACTCTGCATCTGGTGTCATTTTTAAAACGTTGATACCCTGTATATAACGTTGTGACAAGGAGCTGTTTACTCAAAATCTAGTCACTTATCCTGTTTATAGGTCGACTCAAGAGAAGTTTACCTTGAATATAGCACTTATACCCTGTATATAACGTTGTGACAAGGAGCTGTTTACTCAAAATCTAGTCACTTATTCTGTATATAGGTCGACTCAAGAGAAGTTTACCTTGAATGTAGCACTTATACCTGTATATAATGTTGTGTCAAGAAGCTGTTTACTTAGGATATAACCATTCGTATATATTGAAGCTAAGGTCGAGATATAGGCTGATTATTGTAATTATATTATTTCATATATAAAAAGTTTCAACTTTATGGTATATGGTCAAAATATTCTTACATATCATAAGGCAGAACAACGGTAGTTTAAAATGTGTTCACATTCGTAATGGAATCAAACTAAAACTGGCTTAGGCATCATTATATAAGCAATAAGAAACTAGTGTTGTAGTCTAACACACCAAAATATAAACCGTAAATCCTAGTCTGAGGTTTCAGATCATCAATACTAGAGTTTATAATGACTAAGTTTTATGTTTAGGTTGATTCACGTAGTTATAAAATCCAAGTTTATTCATGTACAATGGGTATACGATTGATTTCAATACATTAGCCTTTAATGTTCAAGACTAGGTGTGTTTTCATTCAGTAACGGTTTAATCTAAGTGCTTGTAAAATATAAAGAGATGGTTAAAAAGGGAAGAAGTGATGAATGTTACGGCAAAACACCCTTCATCAGAATGGAATTAATATTTGGATCGTGAATGGTCAAAACTATATGTAGTTTTTTACCTTATAAAGAATTACAGTTATAAAAATATAACTTAAACCATCTAAACACCAAGTGGTGGTCAGTTTTAAATGTACATTTTGATTTAATTATACGGTTACGTAGTTTCAACCATCCAAAATCTACTAGTAGCCTGGGTTGTATGTAGTTTTGTTTCAATAAATGATTACAATAAAAAAAAGGGACATACACTTTCAAACATGAAGAAACTACTTCTAACCAGGGATATATGTAGCTTGACCAATATGGGTTAGGATTTGATTTTCTTTATTCTTGCTGTAATCCGTATGGACAACAATGTCATGTAGTTTCATCCAAATTTCACACAGAAGTCAAGAGGAGTTTAATTACTGTCCAGCCATTGTGAACAATCGATAATGATTGATATTATTGTAACTTTCAATGGCGACTGCGAATTTACTTAGTAGTAAAGTAGTAACAGTTTATAATAATAGTTAGGAATATGTACTGTAAAATGCACGCCTTTGTTAAAAGTCTATTTTATTGTAAACTTGAATAGTAATCACTACTCTTTACAGAAGCGACCTAGTAAATCTATTAATATTTTACAATAGTCAGGAATATTTCTAATATAATGTATGTCACTATCATCTGTCGATTTTATGTTCGAAGAATGGACATGACTCCTTGCAGCTAGGGGCAGCTTATAATAGTCAGGAATATTAGTAATGTAATGTATGTCATTGTCTACAGTAGATAGTATTGTCACTTTGAGCAGATATCACGATTTTATGTTCGAAGAATGGACATGACTCCTTGCAGCTAGGGGCAGCTTATAATAGTCAGGAATATCTGTAATGTAATGTATGTCATTGTCTACAGTAGATAGTATTGTCATTTTGAGCAGATATCACGATTTTATGTTCGAAGAATGGACATGATCCTTGCAGCTAGGGGCAGCTTATAATAGTCAGGAATATCTGTAATGTAATGTATGTCATTGTCTACAGTAGATAGTATTGTCACTTTGAGCAGATATCACGATTTTATGAAGCAGTATTTCAGTAACAGCTTAAATTTACCAAGAATACGTATGTTTGATATCCGTGAAATGGCGCTCGTTCACTAGGACTCTTATGCATTTTTATCCATGTAATCATTAACAGTGGCATTAAAATAAGTAATATACATGAGCACATGTATAGGTTCTTTGATGAAAACCTATATCATCTATAGGTATTTACTTAAGATCAAACGTCTTAAAACTTGTAGCAGCTGTGTAGTTCTTTTTATTCAAATCTTTTACATAGAAGTGTATCCGTTTATGATCACACGTCTTAAAACTTGTAGCAGCTGTGTAGTTCTTTTTATTAAAATCTTTTACATAGAAGCGTATCCGTTTATGATCACACGTCTTAAAACTTGTAGCAGCTGTGTAGTCCTTTTTATTAAAATCCTTAGTATAGAAAGGTATCTGTTTATGATCACACGCCTTAAAGCTTGTAGCAGCTGTGTAAGTCCTTTTTATTAAAATCCTTAGTATAGAAAGGTATCTGTTTATGATCATACGCTTTAAAGCTTGTAGCAGCTGTGTAAGTTCTTTATATTAAAATCTTTAGTATAGAAAGGTATCTGTTTATGATCACACGCCTTAAAGCTTGTAGCAGCTGTGTAAGTTCTTTATATTAAAATCTTTAGTATAGAAAGGTATCTGTTTATGATCACACGCCTTAAAGCTTGTAGCAGCTGTGTAAGTTCTTTATATTAAAATCTTTAGTATAGAAAGGTATTTACTTAAGATCAAACGTCTTAAAACTTGTAGCAGCTGTGTAGTTCTTTTTATTAAAATCTTTTACATAGAAGTGTATCTGTTTATTATCACACGCCTTAAAGCTTGTAGCAGCTGTGTAAGTTCTTTTTATTAAAATCTTTAGCATGGAAAGATATCTGTTTATGATCATACGCTTTAAAACCTGAAGTATCTGTGTAGGTTCTTTTTATTAAAATCTTTAGTATGGAAAGATATCTGTTTATGATCATACGCTTTAAAACCTGAAATATCTGTGTAGGTTCTTTTTATTAAAATCTTTAGTATGGAAAGATATCTGTTTATGATCATACGCTTTAAAACCTGAAGTATCTGTGTAGGTTCTTTTTATTAAAATCTTCGGTATTCAAAGGTATCTTTTATGATCAAACGACTTAAAACTTGAAGTGTTCGTATAGGATCTTTAGATTATAAAGGTTATGTTAATACAAACATTTCAGCTTTTCTTGGTGAATAAATGCTATTAGCAGTTTGTGTAGCGTTTTTAACTACAGAATTTAGCTTTTATAAACATTTTCCCCCACAAAACCTAAATGCTTTGTATTATTATGTATCAAAATCTATGAGGCTCATTGCAATTTAAAATATGATTACTTGTGTATGGTTTCCGATATAAAAACCTGTTGTATACATGGATAGGAATAGGTTATAATAAACTGCAAAGTATACAAATCTATAGCATCGAGTGTTTCTCTGTACAAATTTACTCGAACTGCTACCATCGTTATCTTTCAACGTAATCGATGGCTTCTGAACTAACTTTTCCTTCTTTTCTTTCTGCCACTGGAAGAGAAATTTAGAGAAAGTCTCGTGGAACTAATCTTGTGACAGTCCGGGCTGCACACGTGGCTACTTGCTATATATATAAGCAGCGTGTGCCATTTCCAGTATGCGCAGGGTTGTTAGCATTGGTCTACAACAGAGGTTTGGGCGCTTCGTACGCTGCCCTCATGCAGCTGCTGGCGCCGCCAAGGTTATCAGGGTCAGTGACTGTTCGCACAAACCTGACCATTACCGATGTTCAAGATAGGCATCACATTGGGCAGGGCCTGGTTCTTTCTGAACTGTCATGTTATACAGCCTACAGCTGATTTTCGTTCTTTTTTTTTTGAGAAATAATAGTCCTTATTGTGTTGGATTGTTTTATCCCAACGATAAATACTTTTTTGGGGGTTACTTTCTGGTGTTCTTTTGTTTTTAAGCGAAGTTTTCTAGGCTTAGAAAGCTTGTTATGTTGTTTTTTTTGTTTTGTTTTTTTACGATTTTGCTTTTGCAATGCTGGTACAAGCAGAAGTGCTAACAAAGGTGAACAAACAAGCGTATAGAGGTACAATTTTGAAGAAATAGATGCATACATAAATACATTATCTTAAAAGAAGTTATCCCGTATAGGAATTTACAAGGCAAGTTTAGTATAAAACATTTGCAAATGTGCGGAACATTATAAACAAGAAAAAAACGTGGTGTTGATTGATGATGCAGTGGTCAGGCATTCATAGGATAAATGTTATTTATTGTTTCCCCAAGTAATCCATAAAACTACTATTCTAATGCGCTGCTGAACAACAGCTTTTTTATGTTGTTTTTTTAAGTATTACATACGATAGTACCATACAAAGGGCATTTTGGATTATTTTTTTCTAAGTAGCAATAGGGAGTCAAAACCATATGTTACGTTCCTCGTGAGAAAAGTGGGGGGCGTGATCCCCTGAGCTCCCGTGGTGGAAGCGGCTTTGAAGATGAAAACAGTGACGTCAGAAACGTCTAATCAACATAGTTTGTAGATGTAAACGATAAACATATAAGGCGCTTCAGAGAAAAGCATTATCAATGCATAGTTGCAAGCAATTATTGAATAAATGTATTGTTGCCAGGAGGAACATGTACAATATTCTCCCAACAATATGGTATCTAAAACAACAAAGAGAAGGAAGAGCTGCAAACAATAATGGTATCTCCAACATAGTTTCAAGTTATGGACACAGGCATCATTCTTGTAAGAACCATTTACCAATTTAGATGGAAAAACATGTATAGGATATATGAAGATGAATAACAAAATATGCTTATTTCGACTTATACGCACAAGGAATAAATATTTATTTAAATAGACGTATTCAGCGTAATCAATAACTACTTCAATAAATGCTATATAACTGGATATCGAGAGTTTCAGTTAAAACATTTGCATAGCCGTCCCTAATTCTGAGCTGATGGCTAGAGAAAAAACATCAAATGAATAGCACCCATCGCCAGTTTTTGGGCCATTCATATCTAACAGAATAGTGAGGTTTAGATAGCTCTGTAACAAACGCCCCACCCCCAGTGGCTCAACGGTAAGTATGATAACTTATAATGCTAAAAACCGGGTTTCAGTACCCATGATGGGTACAACACAGGTTACCCAATGTATAGATTTGTGTTTAACGACAAACAAACACATAACAAACAACTTTCTGTAAAAAATAGTCAGGAGCGGATTTGTCCACCGGGATACCGGGCAATTGCTCGATGCATTTGATGCATTCTTAGAAATTAATTTTAAATTTTAATTGTTTAGTCATTATCCAACATGTGATATTGCCTGGGCTAGTCCTTTGATGCCAATCTGCCCCTGAGTACAGTTTCAACCTAAAACACGAACTACTTATAGCTTTCATCACTATACATAGTATTAGAATCAGTGAACTGGAATCTGAAGATTTTCAAGAGTCAACACAATTCATCAACGCATAGTAGATCAAAATAATATCTTAATTGTGTTACTTAAGGTCCATTGGTTAGAGTGCTTGACTAAGGATCAGAAGATCCGTGGTTCCCGCCCTCTTACCGTGAAAATAAGAAGAAAAAAACGAAATCGCGCTCCGCACTCTGGGGTCGGGGGTGTCTTATAATAGCGATGGTCATATCTCACTATTCGTTTAAAGTATTCCTTAGGTTAGACTCAGTAGGCAATGTTGACTAGTCTGTCGCTTCAAAATTTGAGACGGCTAGCGCAGGTTACCCTCGAGTAGGTTTGCGCGAAATTCTACTAACAACAACAACTGTTAGCTACAAAAACAATTAAAATATATTTAGTATAGAATGTAATCCTAAGGTTATATTTAATTTTATACATTAGAGTACGCGTTCAACATTGATTTGGGGACGATTACAACATGTTTGTTCATTTCAGGAAGATTACAATATATTTGTCAGATCAATGAAATCGATCATTCACACACGCTACAAAAATACGTCCTTCCTACAGGTGATGGGGCTAAGCATATCCTACAACACGATGGTTTGAAACCGGAATTACAACCAAACAGAAAATAAGTATCAAAATTGGATTGCTTTTCAAGGTAAATGCAAGAGAAAATATCTTTCAAACGACACCTCATTCAATGTTGTATATATTATAATTAAACCAGAGTGAATGTACATCGATAACTTGATAAGTTTTTCGTTCATGAGAGCGAAATAAAACTTCCCTTTTCTCCTTTATATGTGTTGTACGTGTATATCATTTCAGTTAAACAACATAATCTTATTTAAAAAAAGCAGTTACTTCGGCTGGAACTATTACAAATGTTAGGAAAAGATCGTTTTTTTCAAAACAATTTGTAGTTGAAAACTTAAAATTTCCTAGCAACAAACGTATCTTATATAGTAGAGGAGAAAAATCTTTTTGCTGCTGAAGTCTCAAATGATCTTACTTCTATTACTACAAACAAGCTTGCAATTATTTAGGCTCAAGATACTCTTACTCTACTACTAGTATAAATACGCTAATAAATATTTACGCTCAAGATACTCTTACTCTACTACTAGTATAAATACGCTAATAAATATTTACGCTCAAGATACTCTTACCTTACTACTAGTATAAATACGCCAATAATTATTTATGCTCAAGATACTCTTACTCTACAACTAGTATAAATACGCCAATATTAAGTGAACTGCAAAAGTTCTTACTACTTTTCTACTAGTATGGCTAAACATGCAATTATTTGGGCTTAAAATGTTCTTACTTTACACATTTTTCAAATAAAATACAACCAAAAAATCAAGTAAAAGCAGACTTAGAGTGCATTTAGCTCCTAAACAAATACAAAAATCATTCACAACGTTTTAGCCAAAGGCCTGCATCAGGCAGTTCAACAACGTTTTCTTAAACACGTCTCAGAAAATCACTAAGAGTTTTGAACCAGTTAGTTGTTACTCTAACGCAAATGCAGATTACAATAAACGTACAGTTACCCAGGTTTCAGGAGCTTTTGCAATATCACTAGTAAAAATAAGCCTTCAAGTATTTAGTTTCAGATCTTTTTTACTCTGCCAGTGATATAGAAAAAGACAGCGATTTATTAACACAATGTTGTGCTGAATTTTATCATTAGTACATATAAACTAGCAGTTATTAAGGTTACAGGTATTTTCACATATAAACTAGCAGTTATTAAGGTTACAGGTATTTTCACATATAAGCTAACAGTTATTAAGGTTACAGGTATTTTCACATATAAACTAGCAGTTATTAAGGTTACAGGTATTTTCACATATAAACTATTAGCTTATATGTGAAAATACCTGTAACCTTAATAACTGGCAGTTATTAAGGTTACAGGTATTTTCACATATAAACTAGCAGTTATTAAGGTTACAGGTATTTTCACTCTACCGCTAAACATAGACATGCAATAATTTGGTTTCAGATATGTTTAGTCTGGCATCCGTAAAGAATCCTTTCTTTATTCTTGTTTTACATATTCTTACTTTACCAGTATAGCAGAAAAGTTAGTAATTATTAAGCATTGAGCTGAGCCTTCTGTTAAGGATACAGATATTTTAAGAGTGCAATTTACCTGATTTCACACGTTCTCACATTAACACTAGTGCACATGAGCTTATAGTTGTTCAAACTTCATATTTTCCTACCAGGCTAAATCTGGGGTATTGCGAAAACCGTTCCAAATGCTAGAATGCCATTATTTTTATGTTTCTGAACAGAAGTAAACACATTTATATCACATTGTAAACAAAATCTGTTTTAAATTAAGAGAAATAATCAGTTGAAAAGTGATAAAATTTTGGCATTTCTTCTTGATGAAGAAGCAAAAGATACAATAAACAGTGAGGACCTGGACGAAAGAGAATTTCACAAGTAGATGATTATTTCAACTAGGGTTTGCCAATTGTAACAAATATACTGATATTTTTGTTATAAATATTTGTTTTGTAATCTTGATAGCGAAAATGCTTTCGACAGCCACCAAAATATAAACTGATGAGTTATGGGCCTAGGGGCAGGTGGAAGATACGAAATGAAGGAACGAATGGCGTAGTACTCTAAAACGCCGTGTCTGTGTTAATAGCTACCCCTAACATCTAAGGTTCGTATCTCGCTTTGGGTGAAAGCTTATTTTGTAATCAATACTTAAATAATTTAATACATCAAAAAATGTTGTATATTAAAAGAAATAAGCCTTCAAAGAGTGGTAAAAAATGTTGCCGTTTTTATCGTTTGTGTTCTTGCTCTCTTTCATTATAAAAACCAAAATGCTTAAATGATCAAGATAAAAATAACATTTATTAAAAAAAATAGTTTTACTAAATAAACATCGTATGGAATCAAAACATCTGACGCTATTTAGGGGAAAAAATTAACGTTTTTAAACATTGTAATTTTTCTAATAAGACTCTTAAACATACAGAAATTGTTAGTTTTAATGTACAGAATATAAAGATATAAAAACTACTGTTTAATAAAGCTCAAACTTTACTTCTTCCTAATACGTGTACAGTAAAAGAAGTAAGTGATATTGTTTGTTAAAAGAAAAAGCAGTGATATCTGATCAAGATATTTTACATGAACGAAAAAAGCCAAGTGATATAAAAGGGGGAATCCTGTAAAGATGTAATGTGGAAAGATTAAACAATAAAAAAGTTGGGGGAAACTTGGCACATTTTTTCTTGCAACTGGAAAAAGCAGCAACATGAATAGTAAGATTGTGGTAATCGGATATCAACTGTTGTCATGGTAAATAACGTATAAGATCACCCAAGTCTGATCATTAATTAGTTACTATGTTTTATTACTTTTTAATTACTAGATACTAATTATTAAGTAGTTTTTATGTTTTGGCTGCTAATCTGCTTTGGTCTTCAAGGAAGTCCTGAAAACGACTATTTCTGTGGTGATAGGGATCGGGATTTGATCCTGGGACTTCTTGACAGAGAGGGTAGTGAACTACCCATTTTCCCTGTTAGGACTTGAGTCAAATAACTTTCAAATGCTTTCAATGGGGTATCCAGGTTTTACTGACTTCTATGCTAAATCAACTAAGTGTGTTATCACTTGAGAAGGTTTCTCCTCCCCTTTCCTCCTCATTATTTTAGTATTCTTCTTTAACATGATGGCCTATTGCATATAAATCAGTATTGCCGTATCTTGGTACAAGATACGGCAATACCGATCATAATATACGTACAAGATACGGCAATACCGATCATAATATACATATACAAGATACGGCAATACCGATCATAATATACCTACAAGATACGGCAATACCGATCACTAAATACGTACAAGATACGGCAATATCTATCATAATATACATACAAGATACGGCAATACCAATCATAATATACGTACAAGATACGGCAATACCAATCATAATATACGTACAAGATACGGCAATACCAATCATAATATACATACAAGATACGGCAATACCGATCATAATATACCTACAAGATACAGCAATACCGATCCTAACATACGTACAAGATACGGCAATACCGATCATAATATACCTACAAGATACGGCAATACCGATCATAATATACATACAAGATACGGCAATACCGATCATAATATACCTACAAGATACAGCAATACCGATCCTAATATACGTACAAGATACGGCAATACCGATCATAATATACGTACAAGATACGGCAATACCGATCATAATATACTGTATATTATGATCGGTATTGCCGTATCTTGTACGTATATTATGATTGGTATTGCCGTATCTTGTATGTATATTATGATAGATATTGCCGTATCTTGTACGTATTTAGTGATCGGTATTGCTGTATCTTGTATGTATATTATGATCATCAGTTTTGACTTTTGTTGGTCTTTTGGTTTCTCCAATGCATCGAAGTCCTTATTAGCAAGGGGTGTTGTAAATGGTGCTTTTGGTCTCCAGTGGGTCTTCAAATGTTTTGGTATGTACTAACTCTGATCATATTGTGTTGAGGTTTCTGAATACGGTTCTGGCTTTATACTTTTTACACAACCTCCTATGTTTTCAAAGAGACTTCTAACGTAGGGAAATATGACTGTGTTAGTGTAATTATAAGATCTTCTGGGTGAAAGTAAAAAAGGGGTGTATAATAATATATCAATCACGCCATATCTGATATATTCAGTGTCAACGAGGCCCAGTAACAGGGCTCTTCAGGCCGGCGGGGATACGACAGATATAGTAGAGTTTGAGACGCTATTTATATTATCAAATTGCTTGAACAACAACTTATTTTTATCACGCTTATTCTTGGAGTTTAGCTTCTTTATTTTCTACTTTATTAAGTTTTCCTGTTATCTATTGTTAAGAAGTGTTGTAGTGATGTGTTTTTCTTGTTGTTTTTTTTTCTTAGTATCTCCGAAATTACAAATATTGTTCATTCCCGTCTTTTTACTGTTGGGATGGTTTATTTAACAGCTGAGATTTTTAACTGTATCTGTGGGTTTCCTGTAAATTCCTGTGATGTACGTGTTATTTGTCTTGGTAATCATCATGTCTAGGAATGGAAGTTTCTTATCTTCTATTTTCATTATGAATTGCATTTCTGGATGTTCTTTATTCAGGTAGTTCATGTATTCTTGAATCTTGTCTGTAGTGTGTGGCTATATTACGATTATATCATCAACATATCGCAGCCAAATTCTCTGTCTTAGAAGGGCTGTTTTTAAGGCGTTAACTTCGAAACGTCTCGTGTAGGGGTTAGTGAGTAGTGGTGTTAGTGGTGAACCCATGGCTAGGACTTTGGTAGTTGGTAGTATTTATCTTTATGTTGGAAGTAAGTTGTATTGATGCAGAAGGTTGAGTGTCATGGAGAGTGTCAGTTGTGCATGTTCCTTGAGAGTTCTATGTTTTTCAAGTTGTTGGTGGAGTATTTGTGGCGTTTCTAGTTAGTAATGAGGCTTTGGTGATCGTATAGGCTACTAGTCATTACAACAAGTGTAAGCAGGATTGTATCATTGAGTCTTAGATTGTATTACCCTTCCATCTAGTGCAAATATCACTTCAATTGTTCAGGGTTTCTATAGTCTTAAGCTATGCACTATTATAAGTAAGTCATGATTTTTCATTTTAACTTGTGATTTTAGTCGATCTAGAAATGTAAAGAGACCTTCAGTTAATACGTTTGAGGCTGGAGTGGTAAACAGCTATAATATATTAAATAAATTCTCCTAAAGAAACATTATTTTATCTTATTATTATAATTTCAATGCAGAACTATGGAATCCGTGGATCACATGTCAGACTTATTTATGAGTATCTAGCCTATAGAGCAGGTCTGAATCTAAGTTGTCTTAAGTATCATAGGTGATAATTGTAACGGCGGCCAATACATTTCAGTGTGAGGTTGTTTTTACAATTGTTGCATCCGGTTGTAAGAAAACTAAGTTATTAGGCTTTTGCATGTGATTACTAATGATGTGAAAAGCTATGTGAATTGAGAGAGCGTACGTGTAAACTTTCTTGGATATACGTATACGTGGTAAGGATGAACTGTCTGCAGATCTTGCAAAGATAGGAGCAATGAAGGATTGACTTGAAACAACTACTAAAAACAAATACGTAGCTTTCTTTGTTTTGCCTTACATTTTGGTGCGTTGTGGCCAGACTCTCTAATACAGCTACAAATGATTTAGAAGTACGAACAGTTATTGCGGTTACTAAAAGATGCTTTAGTTGATATGCCAGTGTTAGACTATTCTGGATACATATATCAATGATAGTGGAATCGGAGGAGAACTTTCAAAGGTGCAGGATGGTGTAGAGTGTATGTAGTCCAGAAGTTAACTTTCATCTAGTACGATTACTGCACGAGAAAGAAAGAACTGCTTGTAGTTATAGTAGTCGTCAGTTAATATCAAGCGTTACTTTCAAGTTTGATTCACTTTCATTTTTAATTCATTTTTACCAGTTTCACCCATTTAACCTTCTTGTATATTTACCCATCATGGTTTGTTTTTAGTTTAGTTTGTCGGTCAGTAAAATACATTCTTACTACATTCGAGACTTGTCTCTTTCATTACCACCAATCAAGAGACTCACGTCTTAGTCATTTATTCAACTTAATTCTAGAATCTCTTGTTATTGCAGTGATAATAATACCTATATATATTTTTTATTATGAATCATGAAATATTACAAATGACCTTGCTCCATCCACTGTAAAATCAGTTTGTAAATTATCCAGTCTTTATTATATATTTTTCTGTTGTCTAATACAAATAAAGTTTTGTGTACTCTCCATAAGCATGTTTTTTCCAATTTTACTAAGCATATAAGATTTTTCTCAACCCAATAAATAACACATCAACTCTCCATATGATATTGTTTTTTACTTTTGAACAAACTAGATTTTAGATAATCTTATTCTACCAACTAATAATATCTTGTAAAAAAGTGCAGTCTTGGTATATTGTAAATGAATTTCAGTTATTAGGTAACTAGATTATCTTATTGTCCCATGTAGCCCATTTAAACTCTCTGTGATTACATTTATGGAATATCTTACTCTAAAACTAGACTTTAAATAGTTTCTAAGTGGTTTAACTCGACACGTACGTACAATGTACATTTTCTTGGCGTAACGTTTGTTTATGTAGCTAGGTATATGGTATTCCAACTTTATTGTTTGCCCCAGAATCAAATCTGGTAGCTTTTACATCTACTCCACCATCGGAACTGGGTTAACCCTCTGGCACCATATAGAAAGGCATTATTTTACGAAATTCAAAACACCTGTCTGACGTAGATTTAACATTCGGAATTCGTTAGCTTGCAGTGGTACGAGTTTTAATGCGGAAGGTACTTGATAACAAGTCGAACTGATAGAAGATATATATTTCTATAGCTGGTGTACGAATCGCATACTAACGAGGATGCGAACATTTTCAAGCATTGTTTATTGTCGTGCATCATGACATTAAAAGCCTAAATTATACTTAATATTCTAAGACGTTGTAATTGCAGTATAGTTAAATACGACATTTTAAGTGGATTTTTAAAATATGGTTCGATTAATGTAGTTAATAATTATAAAACAATGAACATAGAAACGAAATCGCTTCGCAACGTACAAGTCCCCACCCCACCCTCTCTCGCGACAACAACTAAAAGGTATTTTCCCCGATGGATTTGAAATTAGCCTGGAAAAAAAAGGGGGTTTGCACTTGCCGAGGAGACTATGCAACAGCTATTACTATTAGCTTGTCGTTAGAAATTCGCCGAACAATGTCAGCGCTGAGGTAATGAAAGCAGGGGAGAAACCCGGTTTTGAAGAGCTTGTTAACGTTAGATTAAAAACAAAAACAAAACAAATCAAATAAAAATAGTCTCTACAGATAATAACAGTTCTCATCGTAAAATACATATAACCTGAAATGTAACCAACAAAAAAGGAATACTGAAAATTATGTTTTATAACAACAAAATATTGAGTGCTTTGATCTGCCTTCACCAGGAAGCTTATACTTTTAAACATTTATTTGTTCATCTTTGTGACTTTAGGAGGAATTGCATCTTATCCTTAAAAATCTTTTAATCTGTTTCACTGATACTATATAAAAATCGAGAAAAAACCAACCACTTCTGTTATTACTTTTTAAATTAACTTGTATTCTTTTGATCCTCTTTTTGTTTTTCATAAGTGAATCTTATATGCTCGTTATGAGCAAGTAATTAAACTTAACATCCTATACTTGTTGTGAAACTATGTTTTAGAAGTTAGAAAAATAAGATTTTTGGTCTCATTGTTGGAAGAGAAATGATAAAATTTTGTTCTTATATACTATAGAATAACCAGTAAACAAGACATTATTTGGCAGCTACATATATTGTGTGTGGTAAAGCAGCTCCTAATTAACGGATTTTCTTTTGTGTCCGTCGAGAAATGTAAAAAAAAAAAATGTACATTTTTACTATTCTGGATCTAGTGAAAGTCAGTATTGTAAATTAACAAAAGAAAGAAAAGCATTGTAAACTAAACGACAGTGATGATAGCAGGACGACAACCACAAAGTCTGTGCCGAAAAGCCCGAGAACAGATATGGAGCGAAACACGATAGAAGAACGGAGGAATATCCTAATATTGATGTTGAAGAAACTTTTACTGAAGTAGAAATACCTTTACAGAAGCTATGAAACACCTAACAATGGAATTACAGAGTGAGAGGTGTGAACTGCAAAAAGCAGCTAAATATACATCAAATAAGAAATACTCTATTAGGACTTACTACAGAAACAAAGGAGTTAAAAGAGAAAAACATGGAATTGGAGAATTAAAATTGAGAGTTAACAAAAGAATTAAAAAATTAAGCAGGAAATTTGTGAATTAAATCAGTATTTGAGGAATCAAAATTTGGAAATAATTGCACTGTTAGAAGAACCAAGAGAAAATATGCATGAAATTATGCAAAAACTTGCTAATAAAATTCATATAAGAATCAATGAAAGTAGCATACAAACTGTACATAGAGTACCAATTGTTAATGTAGAAACCTATAATAGTAAAATATAAAAAGTAGTCAGAGGTAACTGGCTTATAGCAAATAAAATAAAAATTATGGTATAAGAAGTACTGATATAGATTTAAAATTCAAAGAAGGTAAAATTTGCGTGAATGAACATTTAATACCAACATTAAAACACTTATTATACAACGCAAAACATTTTAAAATCGATGCAAGTTTCAAATTTGTGTGAGTAAAAAAAAAGAAAAGTATTTATTAGAGAGTCAGAAAGAACCAAAATATGGAGAATAAGCAACGAAGAGGATTTACATAAAATGATAGAATGAAATAGAAAATGAATTTGAAGATATTTATGAAACAAAATACATTTATTCAAATGAAACAGAAAATAGTTTTTTTTAGTAAACAGTCGAAATAACTAACTAAAGTTATTACCCACAAATATAAAAAATATTATAATATAACTTGAGCTGGGTGAATTAATGATGTAAAAGTTGGATAATAAAGTAGATGTATTAATCCTGACTGACGGATAAAAAAATAAATAAGTAAATAGGTATTAGTTAGATGGATGTGAATTGCTTAATAACTGTAGACAATATAACAAGTCTGAGGAAGCATTTTTTTATGTTTAGACCAACATAAAAGTTGAAAATAATGAAACATTAACAGGAGAAATTTTGGGTATATATATTTAGAAGTGACATAATAGCTATTTATATATCACACAGCCTTACAATATACAAATTCTTAAATGAATTAGAAATTGTGTTAAGATATAATAAAGTTAAAAATATAATCTATGTTGGTGATATAAATATTGGCTTGTTAGATGGAACAAATTATGTAAATAATTATATGTATTTAATGATTGTGTTTCGTTTTTGAATCTATAATAATAAAAGGGCGTGTATGTGTATGTGACTGCCATAGCTCCAATGAGGAAAGAACCTAGAAACCTTAAATTTTGCACCCATACTAAGTGGACCCGAAAGGTGTGCACTTGGGTATTATTACTTATCCACGTGCGTGCGCATCTTTTTATGAGGCAATCTAGCGAAACACCACATAGAAAAGAAATGTGACCACCATAGATCCAAGAAGAAAGAACCTAGAAACCTGAAATTTTACACCCATATTAAGTGAGCCCTGAGGGTGTGCACCTGGGTATTACTTATCTTATCCATGTGCATCTTTTTAATAAGACAAGGTAGCGAAAAACAACTTAGAAAAGAAGTGGTTCCTTATATTACAAATAAAAATCACACACAGACAGACACGCACGTGCGTGCGTGCGCGCATGCGCGTGTGGAAGTCATTATCTGTGTGTGTTCACCGACATATTTCCAAGAGGAAAGAACCTAGAAACCTGAAACTTTGGGCCCATACTAAGTGGACCTTGAGAGTGTGCACCTGGATATTATTACTTATCCATGTGCGTGCGCGCGTGCGCATCTTTTTATGAGGCAAGCTAGCGAAAAACCACAGATAAAAAGTGGTTCCTTATATAACAATTTCTAATATATAAAAGAGCCAGTTCGTTTTGGTAACAATGCGTTCCACCAATAGCTTTTATGTCATGTTGCTTAACAAGAAAAGTATATAGGTTATACTTTTATGCTAAAATTGATTTAGAATACACCCACTACCATAGCAATCTAGAATGTACCACCTAATAACCGGATACTCACGCTAGTCATACATAAATGAAGTAACTAAAGAGGTAAACCAATCAAATTCATTTTTAGATCATGTATCTGTAAGACAAATTAGAGAACAAAATTTATATATGTAACAATTATTAAAAACGCCAAAAGAAGTCGTTATCCTATACCATTAAGAATACCTAATGATTGAAAACTAGATAATATAGATTGTAAAGTAGTTTATAAAAAAAATGATTATCTAATTAAAAAATAAGTAAAATGAATTGCAAAAAATATACAGTTATACAGATATTAATAATTCATAAGAAATACTTATAGAAATATTAATTAAAGAAACAAACAAATCAAATTATTAAATAAAAAGTTATAAAATACACAAATTTAAGAACCCATGGATCACTAGTGAAACAATAGAGATGATAAAAGCTAGCGATAAAATATAGAAAAAGCAAAAACTATCCATTTGATAAATATTATGAAGATAACTTTAAATATTGGATAAATAAAATTACTCAAAAGATAAGAATAGGAAGAAATGAATGTTATAAAAATGATTTTCTTTAATGTGAAAAAGATATAAATATTTGAATTTTATTAATAAATTAATTAATAAAGAAAATAAGGAAATAATATTACCTGGTTGTGTATTTAGTGAGAGTGAAAATGAAAACGAAATAATTAGAAATTTAGCAAATTCATTTAATAATTATTTTATAAATAAAGCAGAAAACATTATAACACAAATTGATAATGAACCAAGTAAACATTTACTGTAAAGAGAAGCAACAATTCCATGTATTTATTTTATACACGTGATAAAGAAGTGAAACAATAATTATGAGTCTAGAAAATCAGAAAAGTCCAGGATAAGATGGAATTTTAGTAAGAATAGTAAAAGAATGTATAAATTATATAACAGAACCATTGGTATATATTTACAATTTATCTTTAACAATAAGAACTTTTCCGGGGAACTTAAAAAAGACTGTAGATATTCTGATATAAAAAAATGTAATAGTACTAGTTATATAACTTCTAGACCTATCTCATTGTTATCAGCATTTCTTAAAATATTGGAAAAATAAAGAAAAGCAGGTTAACAATAAGACTGCTCCTTCAGTATTCAATTTTTCTATAAATTCATATTAACACATAAAATATTTATGAGCACTTTGCTAATGATAAAAAACACTAAAAAACACATTTTCATATTTAGAGAATACATTTGATACAGTATCACATCAAATGTTATTAGATAAAATGGAAATTCTGGAGATTTCGAAACAAACAAATAAACTGTCTATTTATCTATTGAAGATGTATATATATTACAAACAGTTTTCATGTGGCAGGTTTCTTTATTCTATAAGTTTTGACAACTTTGCATCAAACTTTCACCCGCTTTTTTTTGGAAAGTTCAAAATTCTTTATAAGGTTTGATATATATATATATACATTTAGAAACTGAAGCTTGTACTTTTACTTAATCTATTATACTTTTGTAACTGAAATTGTAATGTACTGCATTTGTTAATATCCCAGTTAAATTATACTTTAATAATTTTAAAATCATAGTTATTTTAGGGGAGTTTTCCTCAATTACGACGATACTAACACAAATTGCTATCGAAAGCTTTTTTTTCATTTATGAGACAGATCCAATGAGCTGGCGAGAATCTCGGAGGGTAAAGAGGAAAGCTTGTTAGATATGTGATGCAAAGTTCTATACTGCATTTCTGACCATATAATGAATTCTCTCAGATCTTCAGTAATTATTATAGGCCGCCCAGTGGCACAGCGGTATGTCTGCAAACTTACAACGCTAGAAACCGGGTTTCGATACCTGTGGTGGGCAGAGCACAGATAGCCCTTGTGTAGGTTTGTGCATAATTAAAAACAACAACAACAATTATTATAGACACGCTATTCTTTTTTACAGCGCAATCATTTCTGGATGTTTTATGTATTTTCCTTCAAATATGATTGGATTAATAGATGTATTTTGTAGTTCGTCTATATGTTAAGCCTTTATTCTAGTACAGTGTTTTATTAGCCGTTTGCGATTTTGTTTAGGTTTGTTTGGCGGTGTTTCAGATTCTAAGTTGAATCCTTTCTTACACACAATATTGTTATGATCATCTCTTTCGTTCTTGTTTTAGGTGTGGTAATTCGTTGGACATATCGTTCCCTTTGGAATTTATAAATAATATTTTTGTACACTGCTTTTATGGACGTCTGTTTCATCTGGCTTTGACAGACTGCGCTTTAAATTATATGCTTTATTATTCTTCACGCACTATAACAGCGTTATATGGACATTCTCAGCATCCTGTTCTTGTTAAGCAACATTTCAACATGTTATTTTTACTAGTTTGGGCTATAATGGCCGAGTCGTTGTATATGATTTTCTAAGCACTTAAATCATGAGAAATGTTTCACGTTATTTCACGAATTTCCTCTAAAAGAGGGAGTAATACCTTAAATAACTATAGCTTCCTCGTCACCATGACACTTATTTAACAGAAAATACTTACCTACAGAAAACACAATTCTCTGATAAAACAGTTTCGTGAAATCATCATCGCAAGACGTTAGTTTCTCTGGCATAGATTGCGTGTGGAATGTGAGAGAATAATGAAATTATATCCTAAATTACAGTTCGTTCAAAGTAATGTATACACACACATTCCTTGGTAATTTTTCTTAATCAACTTTAGTGACCATAAAAAGACTAACAATTGTTCATTTACTTGAAATAAGTATATAACATGTATCGCTAGAACAAGTTATTGATGGTCCTTCGTTCTGCTTCACAGCTATGTCACGAGCTTTCTATACGTAATACTTAGAAAAGATGTTTAAAGTTCGTGACAAAATCGTAAAGCTAACTTACTTACCTTAAATTATTATATGAGGATCTCCTATTCCTGTATGATTTATAAGTACCATAGATTTGTACGTAAATATGTATATGCTTTTATCTTTGCAGAAAACTATACACGTGGTACTACACCAATGCAATGCACAAAACTTATTAAGTTTATATATAAGAAAACGCCATAGAATAAATAAACATTAGTCTTTGATTTAAAACATATTTTCTATTATTAGATAATATAATTTAGTTTCATGTATATAACTAATCTCACATGATTAATACATGCTTTCTTCCGGATGAATCAAAAGGTAAGTAAGCTACACAAGAAACAAAAACGTGTGATTGGGTATAATTTTAATATTAACCCCCCTTAAAGCTGAAAGCGAGCAAAAAAGTATCTAATAAACGTATATCCAGGGTTTGAATTCACATTATTTTATGTGTATCTCCTGTATCTGGCCTTAAATTTCGCACCTCTAAAACCTATTGGGTTCAACACTAGAATTACCAATGGACCCTATGGACTTTTTAAACACATTTTTCAAAACTATTTAAACACCAAATTACTTGTGGATCCATAAGTTTGTTGTTACAGAATTCTTAATGAAATAGGTTTCACACACACATACACAAATAAGAATCAATGTTATAATTAATCCCACTTATTATCACTGGGGCCCCAGTGTATTTTACGTACAAAATGAATGATTTCCAGCCAGTTCTTTAAACTGAGTGTTTGTTGTAATAGGCAAAAATATAAAATACTCAACATGATACAATGTATGAAACTCATCGATAGTGAACGGTGTACAAAAAAGTCGAAATTTTGAGGTTTGAACTTCAAAACAGTGAAATCAGGAAAACAAGTGCATTAACTTCACACGTTGAAGTTAAACACGTTTTTCCAACAAACTTGCATATGTTCGACCCAGAACACACACGTCTGAAACTACTTTTGCTAAAAATCAATCAAAATATTCCAGTATTTTATTATACATTTTAACGATTTACCAATATAATTTTTACAAATAGAAATTTTTGGAAAAACTAAATAAAATTGAGCCATTACACCAAAGTTACGACACAATTGGTTTGACTTTATAAATTACGATATTTAAATAATTTGTTGGCTCTAGCTACAATAATTAGGCATCAAATATAAAGTTAACATCACATAATACAATTAATTTACACCACACAGTTCGTTTGTTTATTTGTTTGTAATTAAGCACAAAGCTACACAATGGGCTATCTGTGCTCTGCCCACCACGGGTATCGAAAACCGGTTTCTAGCGTTGTAAGTCCGCAGACATACCGCTGTGCTACTGGGGGGCGCCACTGGGGGCACACCACACAGATCTGAAAATAAAGCAATAACTACGTTTAACCACGTTAGGCAGTAAAAACAGGTGAACAATTAGTAAATGTCAATTAGTAAAGAGTTGGTCTCGTCTAACTTATTTTACTTTCTAACATTTTTTTTCTCTTCCACCTTCCCCTACCCCGTAATACAGATAGATGCATTGAGAAGTCAGCCTGATGCAAACTCCAGCTGTTTTAAACATACATTGAAACACTTTACAAAGCACTAGATCAACATATGTACGTCCCTGCACTGCAATTAAAAAACCTGGGTTGGCCATTAGTTTTAACTAAATCGGAACCATAAGTTCTAAGCGTGGACTGATAAATTGGCCCAGTTAACACCAAGCCGTGACCATCAATCAAATTATGAACGTTGTCAGATAACTTTTCACAGTAGTTCAACTGGAGTCATCCAAACCATTTACACGTATATTCACATACAGTGCTACGCATGAAAACATTCCACGTCCAACAACTCCGATATAGTACATGCCTCTTTCTTCATCTACATGTAGTGTTATACATGTAGACGGTTCTCCTCTCATAGGACCGATACCAAATATCTTCTTCTTCATCTACACGTCGTGTTATACATGTAGACGGTTCTCCTCTAACAGGACCGATACTAAATACCTTCTTCATCTACACGTCGTGTTATACATGTAGACGGTTCTCCTCTCATAGGACCGATACCAAATACCTTCTTCTTCATCTACACGTCGTGTTATACATGTAGACGGTTCTCCTCTAACAGGACCGATACCACATACCTTCTTCTTCATCTACACGTCGTGTTATACTTGTAGACGGTTCTCCTCTCATAGGACCGATACCAAATACCTTCTTCTTCATCTACACGTCGTGTTATACATGTAGACGGTTCTCCTCTAACAGGACCGATACTAAATACCTTCTTCATCTACATGTAGTGTTATACATGTAGACGGTTCTCCTCTAACAGGACCGATACTAAATACCTTCTTCATCTACACGTCGTGTTATACATGTAGACGGTTCTCCTCTAACAGGACCGATACCACATACCTTCTTCATCTACATGTAGTGTTATACATGTAGACGGTTCTCCTCTAACAGGACCGATACCACATAACTTCTTCATCTACATGTAGTGTTATACATGTAGACGGTTTTCCTCTAACAGGACCGATACCACATAACTTCTTCATCTACATGTAGACGGTTCTCCTCTCATAGGACCGAAACCTTCTTCTTCACCTGAACGTGTATTGTGCTATACATGTAAAGAGTCGCATGTCTTCCTATTCACCGAGGTATGGTGCTACATATGTGAAAAATATCTCTAACAAAGCCATTATCGTATACTCGCTCTTTAGAATGTACTGGCCAACCTTCGACAAGGTCGGTATCACAATTATAGTGCATCCATTTTACAAAGGTGAAAAGTTTACTTTAAAAATACTTGTGGTCACTAGAGCCATATATTAAACCAAGACACCCAAAAACAAAAAAACACTTAACGTTTTTAAGTCTGTGTAAATATTTTGTGAAAACATATCAATCGTATCGATTTTTTGAACTTGAGATTGCCTTAATTACAAATTATCAGTGGAAATAATACTTATTATATCAAAACAGTGTTTGTAGTTTAGTTCCAACAGTTGTGTGTATCTTCATTAAAATACCCGTGTAACATAACACAGTAACAGCTTAATAGTTTCACTCACTACACGCCTAATTTTATTATACCCCTCCAAAAAAAACAACAACAAACAAACAGGAAAGGAATTTCTGTTTAAAATTCCGAGCACAAAAGAAAAACAAACACGATTTTAAATAAAAAAGATTGTTAGCAACTACTAATAAGGATAGGCCTTCATGCTATACCACGAAGAAGCCTAGTCAAAATGCAAGCCGTTAGGAATGTACACATCAGTTGTTTTTCCAGTTTGGAATGTCTTTATAGTTGAGCCTTTTGTTAGAGTGAAAGAGCCAAAAAAGAACACATATATAAATGTGTGAGTCACAACAGTGGTTGGAAAGGAGTGCAAGCAAATAAGCTAAAACTACTGACGTCACCAGAATCTAGAACGGTGAATCATCGAGATACAAAGTCAACACAAACATGTTCTCCCGCTGAAGTCCAAGTTCGGGAATTTCCGACGGTATTTGTAATGTGGGATACTTACAGTATATACGATGAAACTAGCACACGAGTGGCGCGATGCGTGTTTTGTTTTTCATTAGCTGAATTTATCTGTTATTCACTTTACTTTTCTATAAAACACAATTTATACGTCTGAATTAAATAAAACAAAAGCAATACTTCCCCCCTTTTCACAAACAGAAATAGCAATACTTCCCCCTTTTCACAAACAGAAATAGTAATACTTTCCCCCTTTTCGCTAACGGAAATATTTCAGCAATCGCTTTCTTACCAACTTTATACTGTCTTGAAAAATATGGAAATTGAGTTTGTTCCCGAAAAGTCTAGTTTATGTGTGACTTAGTTTCAAACTAACTAAAAATATAAAATAGAGTATTAGTATAACCGTGTTTCACTGAATAAATGTAAAGAAGAATGCAACATATCCCTAGCGAAGTTGTAATTTTGTCACATAGATTAAACAAACACTATATTAGGTCTTCAGTTGTAGGTTCTATCTAAAATGTATAAATACACAGCGTGGTCACAAGTAAATAGACACCACCTTTTCAGAAAAAAATTAAATTTTTCATTCATATTCACATGAATTGATATATTTATAATTTATTTAATATCTAGTAGATCTTCCTTACGCTTCGTGGAGTTCGTTGATCCTTTGGGGCATCGTGAGAATCATCTCGTCAATTTTAGATTGTGGGATTTTCGACCACTCTTGCTTCAAAACTTGGAATAGATCGCTCTTCGAAGTTTTTTTTTGTTGTTGTTTCTTGACTTGCCGGTCGAGTATGACCCAGAGGTTTTCGATGGGGCTCATGTCAAGAGATTGGTTCGGCCTGGGCAACTTC
>NW_013665683.1:1082999-1122650 GCF_000517525.1 Limulus polyphemus
ATTTTCATTTATATAGTGCTCTGCGAACACAAATTAGTTAGCATAAATCAGTTAAATGACGAAAAATTATGTGTAGATGAATCAACTCTGGGTCATTTCAAGGAGTACTGATGTAAAAACTACAACAATGCGTTAATGCTCGAATCGGACCTTTGGAAGTCTTAATGCAAACATGATGTGTGGATGGTAGTCATAGAAGACGAAACATCGCTATGAATTGAGGATTTTCCAAGACAGCTTTCCAGTATGGTATAAAGAAATTCCAGAGAACCGTGGTTATTTAACTACTTAATATTGTAAACTGTGTCATGGAAAGAAATATGATAAACCCATAATGACGGAGCTGGAGTTCAAGCAACATCTTTGACAGAGCTTACTTTGGTCGACTTAATGTAGTATTCTCCTGTTGACATTGTGGTTCATGCAACCTTTTTAACAAGCAATGACTCTTTGCAGTCCACAAAGTACAAAAGGCATTGGCTTCAGTGACATCATTTTAGATACGAAGATCTATGAGAAGAGTCGCAGCTGGCACCATCAAGATCGACAGCCTGGTTATAGTGCTAAAGAAGACTTTAGAGAGAGACTGTGGTTAAAACATTCAATTGGGTTAGATCTTTGCTATATCAGGAAGAATCATGTAAAATTCGGCTTGTTTTATGAAAAGAAATGACACCAGAAAAAGCATCGTGGATAATTATAATAATATAATGTTGAAGAATCGTTAGACAAAGTAGCTATTGATTTCCTACAGATCTATTACTTCGTCTAGGTGGTGATGATAAATTTATTGGAGACTATTTTGTATCTAGATGTAAGTAAAGAATTTGAAACAGTTAAATACGAAAGTTGGTTAATCGAAGTATACAATACCTATGAACGGGATTTTAGTGAAGAACATAATTTTAAATCAGTCCTGAAATATGTAGTTGGACAATAAAATAAACATGAACAATAAGCCTCCATCATTTTTCAGTTTGTTTGGTTGCATTAGAGCAAATCTAATTTGAGCTATCTACTGTGTCCACTGCGGGGAATCGAAACTCGGATTTTAGCGTTTTAAATCTGTAGACTTAGCGCTGTCCCACAAGGAGACTCCTTTTTCAGGTGAAAATGTAGAGCGATATAACTATATGATGAATGAGCATTTGAAGATAGCACATTCTAAGATATTCCTGCATGAACAAATTAAGAAGTGTAAATTGTGATTATTGTGAAGATTATTGAAATGTGGTATTTGAAACTGCCAGGTTTTACACTTCTACAACTCATCTTTATTCAAGTAAATTCAAATATATTTTTCCAAATTTGTTTTGTCTAGGCGTTCTGCACTTAGGTAACGTCCTAGCAAAAAAGATTCGAGTAGTTGTGAATTTGCCTTAATCATCATCTAAGGCCAAGATTATCAGTAATCAGTCAAGAAGCTTTCTTCTTGCCTGGCCAGGTTCCTTTATCGCCGATTTTCTGAGATGTGAGTCATACTTAAGTGAATGGATTGTGCATAGGCTAGTACGAGGCGGTATTGATCTTGAAATTAGTCTCTGCTTGATGTCTAATTAAAATGATCACAAGCATGGGCAATCTAGAGTTGTGAGATACTTGGATCTTAAAAAATTGTTCGATTGATTCTTGTTAAACACAAACTACACAATGGGCTAACTGTTCTGTACCCATCACAGGTATCGAAGCCCGATTTTTAGCATTATAAATCCGCAGACTTACCGCTGAGCCACTGGGAGAGGGGGAGGGGACCTTAGAATTGAGGAAGTGTTATAAATTCAGATGATATACCAAAATAAAACTAACCTGGTACTGTAACTTAACTTCTTCTGAAAAGGTTTGTTTTTTTCTATTTTAACATTTTTATTCTAAACTTGTATAAATATAGTTGAGTTAAAATAATAAATCGTGCCTAGAAAATAGCTAGAACTCTTTAAAAATGAATTTTTAAATAATATGATAATCAGCATAAAACGTAGTTATTTAGATACTTTTAAAAATTCTAAACAGGTAAAACTTAATATGCCAAATAAATTGTAACTATAATACTACCATATACAGATGGACACATATTAAATGTAAACAAGATGGAATCCTCAATAACCACAGTATTTCAAATTCTTTTAAGCAGGATTAGAGTAAATTAATGTATGAGACCTTTGTTTCCCTTTTTATTAGCTATATTTTTGTGCGCCAGCAATACCAAGCATTGGGCGCGCGTATATCCGTATACCCGATTCGATTTTATCACTCATCAGGACATCTCTCAGCCTTCCCTCAAATTGAAATTCTTTTAGACATGATTAGAATAAATTAATCTATGAGACCTTGGGCGTGGTCAAATACATCAATCAAAATGGTTTGATCTCCTAAGTACAAAACTGTAATTAGATCTCAAATTGGTTAAAAGATGACGAAGCTATGAGCTAAAAGTGTGTACTTGGAAAAACTCGGAGCCATTCTATGAGCCGCTATGCCGCGGCTAAAAATTAATTAGGGAAGCTCTTTGCTAGAGCACACTTATACATTGACTCCAACATTTTTACAGGAGTAAGGATAGCATAGATTTTTATGATTAATAAAAATATCTAAACTAGTATATGATTTTAAACGTCCTAGATATAATTATAGTTAGTTATGTAGGTTCAACCACTAGATGATTGAAACCTGCATAAAGGAACATGCAAATTGTAATAAGTCAAGCATACGAGATTAAATGCTTGTTCAATGTGAAATAGTTGTACACCATAGTACGTTGGAAATCATCGTTAGAAGCTGTAATAAAAACTCCTTACGTATAAGATAGATCTTACTGATTAACAACAAGCTAAACCAGAGCTAAACGAGAAAGGTTCAGCTAATTATATTTTAACAATAATTTCAATTACAATACGAAAAAGTGTTTTATTTTTACCCCACCAGCCAGAAGTTTTGAAATACACCTGAAAATTGATTACAGGTTTTCCTGTGAATACTACAAACAAGACTAGTAAGTTACATTGTTTATACCGTGAGTAAGAATTTGTTTTTGTGGAGTTAATTTGAACATGATTCTTTATTTTTCCCCAGTGGCACAGCGGTATGTCTGCAGACTTACAACGCTATAAACCGGGTTTCGGTATCCGTGGTGGGCAGAGCACAGATAGCCCATGGTGTAGCTTTATGCTTAAGTTCAAACAAACAAAGCTTTATTATTTTGTTTGATTCTCGATAAACCGTGACTATTTCCTATTAATAGTACGTAGAACTAATAGTGGAGAGGAGGATGCTGCGGTTCTGGTAAGGACATGAACTGAGAGTGTGGGAAAGACTATGAGAATCCATGTCCTGGACCATGGGCTGTTGTAGACTATGATGAAAGCTATGTCTACATTATCGACTCGCCATCAGGATTGAGAGAATGCAAGATAGCCTGAGGAGGTTATAACCACTACATCAACTCGACCTCTACTGGTTGCAGTTCCTTGATAGCTTAAGTTTCATAGATTCTTAGCTCTTGTTCCTTGTTGGAATTACATACAATTTCAAAGTTATCCTCATCTGCTACCACGTCGGATTCTGTATCCAGAAATTAAAATCAAATATTAACTCCTAAGATCCTAAGACCAACTGGGATGGTATCTATGAGACCTCTAGGTATACATTAACCTAGAGGCAGCACTAGGCTCTTGTCAGGATCGCACGTGACTAGGAAGAAAATTGAGTTGATAGTACTTACACTAAGAAGGTTCAATGGGAAAGATGTCTATATAGATGAAATTTTGATTTTTGGACACTTTTCACGCCACTGGTGCAAACCTGAGGTTGATATTTCAGTATATCAACGATGTAGCCTTGAAATCAGAAAAGTCAGCATTAATAGTTACAAAAAGTGAAGTTTATTAGTTATATAATAGGCAAGTGTGGAGTGTCTACTGAAGATACAAAGATCAAGGTTTGATACCACTTGTAAGGGTACCCGCCTTTCATGATAGCAACATGCAACTCCTCACCATCAAGCCTATGTATATATGTATATATATATATATGATAGCTGAAAGTTTTTCTTTTACTCCTAGACACCCCAAATGTTGAACCAATAAGACAAGGGATGTTTGGGTCTTGAACTTTTGAAACGAATCTGGCATTTCACCAACATCAGCAGTGGCCCGGCATGGCCAGGTGGTTAGAGCGCTCGACTCGCAATATGAGGGTCGGGGGTTCGAATCCCCGTCCCACCAAACATGCTCGCCCTTTCAGCCGTGGGGGCGTTATAATTATGACGGTCAATCCCACTATTCATTGGTAAAAGAGTAGCCCAAGAGTTGGCGGTGGGTGGTGATGGCTAGCTCTAGTCTTCCCTCTAGTCTTACACTGCTAAATTAGATACGGCTAGTGCAGATAGCCCTCGTGTAACTTTGCATGAAATTCAAAAAACAAACAAACAAACATCAGCAGTAACAACTTTGGCAATGGACAATAAAGCAATGGCTGGTATTCAGCCACTTTAGCAATCAATAGTTGCCCAAGAGTGTATAATGAAAAAGAACAGAGGGCATTCGAGACTTGCTGTCCTGTGGAAGGCTGCAATGTCTCCAGACCACACACGAAAGGCGCAATAACACATTTCTAGGATGATCACAAGTTTCCCAATATGAAATGGGTCTTCTTTCCTGTAAAACTATGGCTAGAATTTAGAGAGATCTTTCATGGAAGTCAGCAACAACAATTCTGAAGACCTTTAGCAAGATGATTATGGAATTTTGATGTAGAAACAGCTAGTTACAAACTACCAAAATGGATGAAGACCAGGGCTTTACGCCACTGTCAAGGGAAGAATGACAGGACAATGAAAACCAAATTCGCAAAATCTCAGCTGAAATATTTCTTCTGTTATTATAAAGGTATACCTTTACTGTTGGTAGGTTTTATACGCATGTATGTATTTTTGTACAATAGTTTCCTTTTTATTTATTTTAGAACTAACCAACCTGTTTTTATTTAATTTCAGACTTTCTTAATTTTGTTTGAAGTTGTAATTTGTGTTTATTTTGTTTTATCTTAAAACGATTACTTTGAATTTCGAACCCTTGAGTTGATTTATTCTGAACAATGTTTTAATTTCATTTTGAGTTCCTTGTTATTTTATTTACAAACTTTAATTTATGTTCTATTGTCTTTCAAGTTTTAGTTATTATGTCTACATTGTATCCAGTTCAGTTTTATATTTATTTGTGTTTATTTTGTTATTCTGTATATTTATTAGATGTGTTTTGATTTTTTTGGAAGTTGGATCCTATTAGTTTATTAAAATTCTCTATTGTTTGTTTGTGAATAAATGTCATGGCGCCTTGCCTGCTGTAGGAGAAGATTAAGGAAAACAGAACTACATTAATGAACACTTTAATTCAGCTTTTTATGAAAATATTAAAAGTTCGAATTTATAAAGGCCCTGAAGTAAGAGAGGAAGAAAAGTGGAAATATAAAACTGCCAGATTTTGACCTTTGCAATTAGCATCAAATATATCTTTACTATGGTATATTTTAAAGTTTTTTTCTTTGTGTGCAGGCATTCTACATTAAATTAATGGCCATGTAAACAGGATGTAGGTGGTCGTGAACGTACTTTAATTATCACATAAACTTAAGTTACATATTACAGTAGTCACCTAGGAGAGCTTATATTCACCTGGTCAAGCTTCTGTGCCTCCACGAGAGACGCGAGTCATATGCAAGTGAAGGGTTGATGCAAATATATGTACAAGTTAGGTAATCTAGAATTGTAGGATACCACATTAGGTCTTCTGTCTGGCTTGAAAGTGTGCTACTAACAGAATATTTTCAGTCTTTGTCCTATGAAGAAGTAAGTGTTTTCCTTTTGCTCCACTAGCCAACGAGTTTAAACTACACCAGAGGACCAGCCAACCAAGTAGCTTGTTAGTGTTCACTAAAACAACGAACAATGTATTTACGAATAAAGATTTTATTATTTTGTTTTATGCTTGTATTCCAGTTTTTCCTTTGCTGCCCATGTTAATTTTATCCCTCCACATTTAAAAATGGTCAGTGTTGTGCAATAACAATTATTTTGTAAATTGTCAATTGTTATAGTTCTTGAAATATACAGTGTTGCTCGTAAGCGAAGAATTTTTTTAATTATGGTTTTTCACGAAGTGAAGAATGACTTTTATCGATAATTTCATAAATACTCCAGAAATAGACTGCTAGACTTCTCATGAATGATTATTTCGATGCTAAAGATAATCAAACATTTTTTTACAGAATTAGAAGAGTCTTAATCATAAGTGTCTTTTTACTGTTAATATTTTATTAAATATTTAAAAGTTATCTAGTCTTAAACTTTCAAGTCAAGACCAAGACTTTAGGAGATAATTAATTTTCACGTAAACAAGTGACATAGCGCAGTGAGACTTTGCTTACTTAAAAAGCAATTATTCTAATTTGTTGAAAAGTAAACTTAAGAAGACACTTTTACCAGGGGCGGATTTAATGGTCAGCTAAAGCTAACCGGACCCCCTTTATATATATATATTGTTTTTAGAAATAAATTTTATTTAATTTCATTTATTAATTCAATCAATTTATTCAGCTATCTGTTGAAATTATTTGCTTTCGCTTGATGTATAATATTGGTATGAATAAAGTCCGCCACCCCCCCTTTTTTTTTAGCTGACTAGCCATTTAGGCTTAAATCCGCCACTGGCTTTTGCTTCTGTCAAATTATAAAATTTGTACAAGTGAATTATTACGTTTTTATATCCGCAATACATTAAACAAGCTCTTATTTCATGATAAATTTTCGAATAATTTATCCATCCAAATAAATCTAGATGAAAGTATAGTAACCCGAATTTTTCATATCCTGTAAGCAGGAATGAGCTTAGGACTTTTCGCGTGCCACACCAGTGATCTATTCATTGAGACATTGATCCCTAAACACTTATTTTATCAACTCTAACTACCATATTCTTCCACTCTTACAAACAAACCCGCCCACAGGCTTTACATCAGAGTCATGGAACAACCCCTAACCAGATATCAATTTTTCGTATTTCCCGCAAGTGGATTCGAACTATGAATTTTTCGTAGATCAAACAACTATTCTGGCCCGGCATGGCCAGGTGGTTAGGGCACTCGACTCACAATCTGAGGGTCACGGGTTCGAATCCCTGTCCCACCAAACATGCTCGCCCTTTCAGCCGTGGGGGCATTATGATGTGACGGTCAATCCCACTATTCGTTAGTAAAAGAGTAGCCCAAGAGTTGGCGGTGGGTAATGATGATTAGCTGCCTTCCCTCTAGTCTTACACTGCTAAATTAGGGACGGCTAGCGCAGATAGCCCTCGTGTAGCTTTGCGCGAAGTTCAAAACAAACAAACAACTAACTGAACTAAAGAGGTTAACTCTACATAAACTGCTAGTAAGGCACTTTTTATCAACTTAAGTTACCACAAATGCTCAGTACCTAACAACAGTCTAAAATTCTGTTACAATTTTCTTTTTCCCATGTTGATGAACTGTCCTCCAATGTGTGCATGTTAAGATTTGCCAGCCAACGTGTATCGTCCGATACCGTTTTTCCTAGTTAATGTGTTTAGGATTCGCTGTAATAAGGTATATGTTTATATTATGTTTTAACTATGCTTGTTGATTTTATATTGACCATGCTGCTTGTAGAGTCCATTGTTTTGGGTGCATATTTTTTGTTGTAAAGAAGAATGCAAATGTGTCTTGCACATTAACATGTTCCACATCATCATGTAGATAAGTATCCTACAGTTTATTATTTTAGACAAAGATTTACTACATTACACTAGGGCATATTATAGTTAAACTGTAAGGTAAACGGCCACTCTAAATTTAACTTTAAAATTATCTTAGTAGTTGGTATGAGGTAGCCCTGTTTGATTTGCCCGAAAAATCTAAAAAAGGAAGATGGACAAAATGTTCCTTGAGGAAATCTCGTGCTGAGTCTGTCGGAGACCGTTTTTTACTGATCGATGTTAATTTCGATCAAGATAGTAATTAAAATTGGTGAACATCTAATTATAAGAATTAGGTCCAGGATTTTTTGAGAAACATAGATGACATTTGGTGCGTTATAGTTTGTTGTTGCACGGTAGAACCATATAGAAAAATTACCTTTGACTAATTGTCGCTTCTACTATGTTTATTTGTGTTTTTTACCTTTTGGGAGCACCTAAAATGAAAGCAGGTAGGACCCTCCCCCTTATAGAGTAAAAGTTACCTTTCGTGAAATATCCATCTTCTTTTCAAACTTTTTCCTGCACTGTTCACTTTGTCATGAACCGATTTGTATCGACATTTCTTCACATGTGATGCACTGATTTTCGGTGTAATGTCATGTGATTTAAAACCAACTGTTGAGTGTTTGCTACTAAATGACCCTTTGTTTATATCATAAAGATAAGAATATGTACTCACAGTATCTTCTGTGGTTCTATGGAAGATATTAGATTTTGATGTTAATGGGGCATACGCTGATAAATAGTTAAGATGGAACTCACATTATCATAATATAGCTTTCATTTTTAGCGCGCGCACACACAAAGTACAAAAAAAACTAAATCTGTGAGAAAGACAGTCTGGTAAGTCATTGAAAATTACTGAAGCGCTCAAAAACAAGATAACTATAAGATTAACAATTCTAGAGTTTTAAAATTCATATATATATGTATAATAATAACACATATTTTACTTTATCTTTAATTTCCTTTTCTTAAAGAAAATTACTATTACTATTATTACATACGGATAAGTTTAAAACGTAATAAGTGATTTAATTGAGGAAGGTTAGTGAACAGCAATAAATAAACAGTATGCTTTATTCTGCTTTCCTAACACACGCACACAAAATAATAATTTTTCTGCAGTTAAAATTTACCTGCTGATTCTTATCTATTTGGTAAAAAGCTGTAGAATCTGATAAGTTTACATATACATACATCCGCATATCCGTTCTTTGACCACTTCATATGGGTCTTATATTTATATTAGCAGAATTACTTGTTGCCGGTAGAAAGGTTGGCAGGAGGAGCTTGGCAAGCAGCCACTATTAAATACCGTAAACGCGTGCACAACATTGATTACCACGCGCCTCGTGAACATATATATATATGTGTGTGTGTGTGTGTATATATATAATCAAGCTACTAGAAGAAACAAAGACTTGGCTCGGTGCACAAACAAAAAATAGGGCGGAGCTTATATTATTATATATGCTAGATGTTTCAAGTTGTAGTGTTCATCGCGCCCACTAGGCTAGAACGATTGTCGCTTCTTTTTTTCTTTTTTAATTTACTTTAATATGAAGTTAGTTCACAGACATTAAATTTTGACAATCTTCTTCTTCTGTACAGTTTGCTATACATTCCTCTTTATAATTCTCATGTCTTATGTGGTACTATGCGAAATCTTCATGTTAACGTACTAACGCTCGTATTTCTGTGTATAACACTGTAATACTCACTAAAATGTTTCTACTAAAACTGTTGTCACACCTGATGTTATTTACGATTTTTACTACTTACCAATCGTCTCAATTCCACAATTGATGTTATTTATGATTTCTTACTACTAACCAATGGTCTCAGTCCCATAAAATATTGTTTTATGCGGGTTTTAAATGTTTTCTGGTATGAATCGATTCCTTTTTTAGTGTTTGTAATATTTTCGCAATTATTTTTCCCAATAACTGAGCTTTCTTGTTGCTCGCATCCTTGACTCTAGTCCAAAAAAAAGTTCTCTTATATAAATTCCATTTTAAAGAGAACAAGAAATATTGAGATTTTACAGCCCTAAAGGAACTAAAATATGCCATTTTAAAAGGATTTTATTTGCTTGAAGTAAATATTTAGTTATTTTTGTTTATACGCTGATAAATCAAATGCATCAGATCTATATAAATAAAATTAATAGAAGTTAGCACAAGTTTTATTGCGTGATATCAATGAAATTAGTTGCGACTCATTTAATTTTCGTTCACGTTGGTTACTTTGTTTTTAAAGATTTGATAACAGCCACACGCTGGTTGTGCTGCAAGAACAGCAAGTCGAAGTTCCTATATGTGTGAGAGTTTGGCAGTGGCAGAGAACCGTGATTTGCTTGGACCATATGGCGCGTGCCAGTTTTGGTAGTGTGGCGTGAATGGCCACGTGACCAGTCTACTCTAGTCCGCCCCCACTCTGCAAGCCTTGACAGATAGTGAAGGGGAGAGTAGAAGAAAGGTATATAGCATAGCTTTGTTAAATATCTTTCGATGTCTGTCATACAAAAGTCGTTTTTTGTTGTGAAAACTAGAGGCGACTCTGCTGCTCAAATATTGGTGAGTGTAGTGTATTTAAGTGACTCTGGAGTAATATTGTTCATTGTATTATCACACCCTTGTTAAAAGTAACAAAGTATAGATGTAGTTACTGTATGTTGTTTATGCGCGTAAGTGAGGCTACAGTGAAAATGCTATGTTGTTATCTAAACAATACAGGATATTTTGTGAAATATATTTTAACGAATTTTTTATTGTTTTCAAATCTTCTCCAAAAACGAGACCTGAGAAAATATTCTGAAGCTCGCGCATTTCCAAAATTTTGCTTACAAAACTAATTCACCTCATGGAATCAACAAATAATCTTTAGTTTTAAAATATTGTTTCTAAGTTTAAAGATAGAGTGCTATCTGTGCAACACGTATTTAATAATTTGTTTTTCTATGACGTAGAATTCAATAGGGAGCTCTATTGGATTAAATAATTGTTATTTTATAGAATATATATATATATACTCCTCAGAATTGAGTGAAACGATAAATGTAACTTCTACTATTTGGAACCAGTTTTACAAATATTAGAAATTCAAGAAAAAAGAAGCCTCGATTCTAGTTTAGGTTTAATAATATCAAATTGACAGCAGCGAATTTATTGTGAAAGAAACTTGCTTCTCGTATTTAGCTCAAAAATTATTTAAAACCTGTTGTTTTCTGAAACTGTTTCCTAGTTTTCTCAAGCGGATGAACGCTAGTCACTAATGGGCTTCCACCTGGTCCTTACATAGCGCCCTCTCGTAGCTAAAAATGTTACTTTAGGTTATCCCTTGTTAAGAAGTTATCCGGTTACACACGTTTGACTTGAACAAAGCATATAGGAATATTGGTTTTGTTTAAAATAAACAATTAATTTGATAAAAATAAATGTTATAGCTTAATAACCATAATTCACAGGTAAAATGTCCTTATATAATTTAAACAACCCAACCTTTTCGAGCAGTTGAAGTGTTATGAAAAACATAAGCAAGCTCAACTACGCATTCAGTATTGAAATACTACATGTATATACATACACACTTTCAATGCATTATTGTTGTTTAAGACTCATAACGTACATAAATTAATACGTAGACTGATACACGGACTTTTCTCTGCATTAAAATACTTTTATTTGCGAGCTTTCATTGGGCAACAAACACGAAATAATAGAGGCTCCGGTAAGAGGGCCGAAATCTCGCAAATAAAAGTATTTTAACGTAGAGAAAAGTCCATGTATAATTCTACATTTCACTGCGTGATTGGTAAGTTTCTGGTCAAGTCTAATTAAATAGAGAATTATTTAACATAGAGAGAAATGACTAACACTTGTTCGGATTAATTTTCTATAAATAAGAGATCTAAATTTCACTGAACTTATGACAGGATATCTGCTATGATACGGCATTGCCATAGTTATTGTTCTCTATTATTTCGTGTAAATACCTAACTTACATCCAATGATAAGCTTTTGTTCTTTTTTTTTTTTTTTAGTAAATTAACAAATTATTGATTCCATTTATTAAATTCCATCTATTTGTTGAAACTGAGTGATAGTAAGTTTTTTATATTAATAAATAAATAAATCATTAATTCGGAAATTATATATTTAATTATTAGTATTATATTGTTTTTCAGAGCAAACGGTTATGATATTTCATCCAAACTGCTAGGCGTTTACGACACTAACGGCAAGCGTGGGTTCTCAGCCAATCAAAATTTTGTTCTTTATCAGCTGACGCAAGGTTTTCCCGCCTATCTAATCCCATAGGAATAGAAATGCAAAGATTGGTCGATAAAAATAACGGCTGCTCAGGCTGAAGACGGGCAGCGCTTCATGTTGTGCGTAGGCAAGTTTTTGCTTGAAAAGACGTTGTACCAGCACGAGCACTTTAATTAGATACGTTAGATAGTGTACGAGGCAACTTGATTCCGGGATAGAAGGAATCCGGATTTTGAATGCTAGAAATGATTATGGGAGATACGAACCTGATGATACGAGAAATTATGTCCGGCAACTTCGGTAAGGCAGCGGGAGTTTGCTCTAGTCCTCAGCACTTAAAAGCTCGACGAGCGCTATTTGGCCCCATTGATCATGAAGAAAATTTAAAATTTGTCCGCGAAGAGTTTAGCAACATTCAAGATAACGATAAAGAAAGATGGAATTTTGACTTCAACACTGAAACACCAATGCTTGGTCGATATGTGTGGACACGTATAGAAGATACGAGGGAGGTACACCCGTCGTATGAGCTAAAATGGTTGAAGGACTGTGACAAATCTAGGGAAGTTGACTGTGTTACTAAAACCCTAACGTTAGACTCGGATACGGCAAAATTCAAAACTGCTGTAACGTGCTCCTCGTCTCCAGCAGTTGCAAATAAAAGCGGGAACACCACATTAAAACAGAAGAAGATTACAGGTAAGCTAATGGTACTGGTAGGTTAAGTTACTTTGCAGTAGGCCTAATTCCTTGAAGTTGGATATCCATTTAGTTTGTGCAAGTACGTGAGCAAGAGTGTAACAGTAACACTAACAGTGTTATGTATCGTCTTTTAGTTTTTATAGTTTTATTCACAATGTTAGTATATTTATCAATAATTAAGTAACAATATTTCTCAGTTTTCTGTACATGTGACTCGATTAGTCGATACCATATCATTTGTCCCGCACATTTGTATTATTTCCGTCGAATTTTTATTATTATTGAACGAAGTTTGTATAGGTACTATAAGTTTTAGACACCGTCTAAATTCTAAGAACTTAAAGTTCAGTAAAAAAGGATCTGACTCGTAAGTTCTAAAAACTAATTAGGCCTAATACGTTGTATAGATTAAGTTATATTTTTCAATTCAAATAAATGTTATCCACCTTGTCTATATTATTATTTTCTAGAGAATACTATTTCTATACAACTTTTTGACTATTTCAGTATTTGTGCAACTTTATTTTTATTTCAATTGAATCACGCTAGGCCTACCAGTGTATTAAATTTTAAACTATTAATGAAAGTTTTAAATTTTTATGATGTAGTTTGGCTGATTTATGTTGAATATTTGAGTCATTCTTCACTCGTAACTTGGTTGTTTTTGGTGTTTTGATGCTGTCGTAAACATGTATTCAGTTTAAAGTTGCACACAAACTAATGACGTAATGTTATTTGTTACTGTTTCTGTGAGCAACATTGTAACGTAACTGTATGAAACTTTTCTCCAGTTAGTGATAAGTTTCATACAAATTACAATTAAAGTTTCTTCATATTCAAGTTTAATACAGTTTGAAATTTTATGACATCATCAAACAACCAAAACTACCAGCTAAGCCTACTAATAGTAAATAATAATAAATAATACTTAATAGTACTATAGTGAAATTGGAAACTGGTGGTTTTTTTTTTTGCTATTTGTAATCTCTAGAGCACAGAAAAACGCCTATAGTTACAGGATAATGTGAATGTAGTTTGTATAAAAATAATCCAGTATTGTGTTTAGGCTACAAATTTACTATATAATGAAGCTATATAGTTCGAAAAGTCTTCATGCTCATGAGATAAAAGTAAAAGTCATAGGAAACAAGATTGAATAAAAATTATTATTACTAGGATACATGATTCGCCCAAATTCTGTCTTACTGTTGCAAAAAACAAAAACAAAAAACGTTTGATATATAAGAATGGAAAAAATTATAATGTCTTAAATATGTTGTGTATACTTATGTTGTACACTTTGTTTAAAAATGACTTGTACTAGTTGTAGTATATACTGTTGTAGCCCGTATACAAGTGTCACAACAAAGCTAGTTTAATTTTGCAATTTTTATCTCGTATGTTGTGTTTATTATCCTACGAAAATTTCAGTATATTATTACACCTAAAATAGAGGTTTATAAATGTATTTGTTTGGTTTACTTTATGATACCAGCCCGACATAAGGAAACAAATAAAAAGGGGAAAAAATCACGATCAGCTGTTTTGGACGGCAAAAAGTCTTGATCAGTTTTGGCTACGATTATGAGAACGGAGAAATGAATACTAATAGAGTACTTTATTCAGTTTAAGGTCAAGTGAGACGATTCCTGTTTTTGTCTTACTAAGGAGCGTATTACTTATTTATTTGTAATTGATCGTCTTGTATCCAAACCTCATTACATAATTTAAATTTTACAAACATAATCAACTGGAAACGTTTTTATTAGATACATATATAATGTAAACGATGACTACCGTGACAGGGCGTTTTGGCCATGCAAATCGAACTTTTTTATTTTAATTAAATTTAAATTAAATGTTCAGCCCAATCCTTATATTTAATCATAATATTTAAAGAATAACGAGTAATTGATAAATAATTTGCAGGGATAAATTAATAAGCTAGGATTTGGGACAGATTTGTATGTACTTGATTGATTGAAAATAAGATTTTTACACGATAATAAGTAATTACATATTTTGCAAGAATAAGCCAGGACTTGAGTGAATCGTATAACTGCCATTACTAGCCTAAACACCCAGTAAACGAAAACATATGTGTAACTTAGTTTCAAAGCTGTATTAATAATATTTCTGTTCTTGGCCTGCATTTAACTTTTATTTTGAAGAAAGAGAAACTGTCTTTGTGTTTAAACATGTATTTATTATAAATATTATAAAACTTCGTTTCCACATGATGTATTTATTACGTGATATATAGTGTGCAAAACAATACGATTATATGTCTCTTTAAAAAACTTCCTAGTTATTGGAATATTTAAAAATTGTTGCACAGTTAATATTACTACTGTAACGGTAAAATTTTACAGTAAGCCAGTATATTATTATTAAAATTATACGAAAAATAATCTTATTTGTCAACATAAATCAGTGATGCTTTAGAAGAAAGAAAACATCAGTAAATTAGTTTGAGTATTATGAGGCATGTGTATTTTTACCTTTTACTTCAAATATGATTAATAATAGTATAACCTTTCAGTTATATTTTCAAGTAAGTTCCAGCTTAAGGTTTGATATAACGCCAGGACTTGACATGTTATAAGTTGGCTTCCTTTGTTCATACAAAATACTTTGCTAAGTATTAGATACGTTCATCTGTTAAGGCTTAATTTGAACTTATAATTACTTCTGAAAAAAGCGTCAAACATGTCATCTCTTATTCTGGAGCGTAGCCTAAAGCGCACGGTAACCTGATGATTGGTATTGAATTGGCTAGAGAATTCACGTGACTTCAGACGATTTGTTCCTTCATTTTCAAAGGAAGTGATATTCCTGTTTGAATGCGTAATAATTTAAATATTTCAGGTCTTCAGAATGTATGGCCAACGTATGAATTTCACACATATTTTGCATTATTTTAATTTAAATTAATGTAATATGCGTGATTGTTATCTCATTCTTATTAAGATAGGCCATAGGATAAAATATCCGAACTGCCTATGTACGCTCTCGATAACGGTTTGTAATAGTAATAATTAACTTGTTTGTCACATTATGCTTTGGTTGGTTGAGTTTTATATCTTTAGAGGTTCTAATAACAATGGGGTTGTTAAAGTGTTATTCGCCTATTTTTCCTAGTTACTGAAGTACGAAGCTCTGACGCCAGCACTAGATATAATACCACAATAACCTAGGCTCTATCACACAGTAATAAACTTGGTGAATAACCCTTGCTGTTACTGTTAGTGTGAGAAATGGTAACTGCATTCACAATATTATTATTGTAGTGACGGGACACAGTAAACGATGTGTATAAAAATAGGAGGAAATACGTCTTACGTTAGTTCTATATCGGTTTTATTATGAATAAACAAGGTTATTACACGCGTTTAAATTGAAATTGTCATTCCAACCGAAAACTGAAGGTGTAATTATACATAATCAAGGATTTCTCAACCTGCTAAGTTTGATTTCAGTGGTGCTTATGTTGCATTATTATCACGTTATTTTATATTTCATCATTATATCTAGTAAACAACCAATTCGTTTATAGTGTTATGCGCGTTTAATTCCAGCTAGAAACACGTATCTTTGTTGACGGTGTTTCAATGGCACGGTTTTTCTGGTTTATTTTTATTATTTTCTATTTTTAATCAGCTGCTTTATGTACCAATACGAGGGGGGTGGGGGTTATAGTCTAGTTCAAGTACTGTTCACATTTAATAGGCTCTTTTTGTAAATATCTGATGGAAAGCAGAACGTTGAAGTTGATCAATTCTTAATTGTGTCTGGCCACATGATTTCATCGAGGCGTAACGAACAAATAACTTTTGCTGGCGCAGGTTGTGTTATCTTAATAGTTGTAGCCCGTGGCTAGGCGCCACGCTGTCAGGGACCATGTCAAATTCACGAACTTAGCTCAAGGGTATGATCCTCTTTTTCTTTTTTATCTAGAATCGGTTACTGGTGTATGTTTATCGTGAGTTGCAACTGACTGTGGAGTTTTGGCGTGCTACATAAAATCTTAGAATAACAGGATTAGAACAATGCCCCGATTGGCGTTTGATCTCACTTAACTCTCACGTTTTTAGTTTATCTTAAAACGTTAAACACGTAAAAGTGTATCTTATTGCTGGGGTCTTTGTTGTTTGTAAGTTATGCTGAATTTAAAACGGGGAGTTCAAGGTTGGTTGACTAGTGAAAAAGCTTTTAGACTTGAATAAGAGGGCCTACAACAGTATGCGGGTAGCAAAAAACTTTTTTTTTCCCTTCACCCTGCTTGTTTTCATTGATTTTAAGGTATCAAAGTGAATAGGTTCCACTTACTAAGAAAAACACGTATTATGGTGTATAGAAGTATTGTAATTATAACACTACAGCTGTTCAAGGTTTTTAAATAGGCCATTTTTCAAGATCTATGGCTATATGATATTGCTAGATGTTTATTGTGGAGGTTTGAATTTCACTGCATTAGTATCAGTAAGGCTAAGGCAGTTTTTAACATGACTAAAAGACCTCAGTGCCTTTGTCGAATACCGTTATACGTATTGTCAATGAGAAGTTGACAATTTATGTTTATTATATACATAGAAAATTAGCAAACAGAAGTATTAAGTTCTGGATTTTTGTAAAGATCGCATGATGTCAAACTTTATAGAGATTTTACCACACTGAAGATTATATGCAAGTCGAGACTTGACTGCTTCTACCCGTTTCTAGTAGTGTGGGAAGATGTTTCAGCTTCTATATTGAGGCCTTTATGTAAGTTCTTTTAATTTGTACACAAGGAGGACTTGACGATAACATCATTTACTTTGCACAAAATGTAGTAGAGATTAAACACTGCACACTTTTTTTGAGTTTCCTTTACAGCTGTAGCATTTAGAAAGTACCAAGTATAACTTGTAATTTGGGATAACTTTATAATTTTCAAAAATGTGATTCTCAATCACTCGCATAATTTCATTGCTGGTTTTTTTTGTTTAGAAATTTATTGTATCCGTTAATTAGAAATACGATTACAAACACAATATTGACACAAAATTTTTTCTATAATTTAATGTTAGGATTTAGACTATTGTAGGTTCTGCTATAGACAAGCATGATAATTGTATTCAAATTTGAATTGTATGAGGACCTATTTGGAAGCTGGTAAGAATATTGACTGTGGACAGTATACTTTTTGAAAATAATTGTCATTCTCGTTGTAAGATAGAGAAATTCCTCGTTGTTGTAAAGTTTTCTAGATAAATGCTACTATTACGTGTTTATTAATCTACAATTAAAAGTTTCTTAGGTATGTTCTTATCTTGAGAGTGTCTTAATAAGCGTTTAATTTTGATGGTGACAATCCAGAAATAATGGTATAATTTTTTTTTATATAAGATTAATGTTTATTAACGTGTCTTTGGGTAATAGTGTTTGATCAAATAAGCTTCGTTGTTATACATACATCATTCATTTTAATATTTCTGCCCTTAAAAGAAAGGAACATTTGAGAGTAATGTGCCTCACCAGATAATTTTACGTTTTCGTTACTCAGCATTTTTGTAAACTATAAATGATAATTTTGGTTTCTGGTTTTTAATTGTTTTACTATGACTTATAGAGGCCCTGCGGAACAGGAAACGAAGCTCGGAAACCCCCATAAGTACTGTAACGGTGGAAAAGACACCAGAAACCAAGGCTCAACACGCAGTAGAAAATTCCACGGACTGTGCAATGAAGGAAACCCCATCAGTTACAAAGGTTTCACGGGCATCAACGTAATATCAACTCCTGTGATAGGCGCGGTAAGATGATAGTCTTAAATATCTTTCATCTTTGTTGTGAAACTTGTACTCATTGTGAAAGCAGGGTGAAGCCTTTTGGGAGCCTCTACGTTAACCACAAACTACTGAGTTGATTTGTTTTTTACATCAATACTAGGTTGTGATCTGTAATCTATGTACACAATTCGTTTTCATGAAAATATTCTAGTATGCACTTGATAACTTATTTTTACATTAGATTACATAATGAGAGCTAGTCAAGTGGAAATGTCCGTCTTCTTGCCCATGGTATAAGGGCACTTGCTCCATCAGTGTCGTTTTGGTACAGAGTGATCTACATGTTCTTGTAGCTCTCCACTAGTAAAAACTAAATTAGGAAGTAAATTATGCATTACGTATTTAGTAAGGTGGGTACAACACAGACCCCAAGTGTGTTCTTTTGTGTTAGAAAACTACGATTTTTTAAAACAGAATATATGTTTTTATATATAATCATATACAATCACAAGGGAGCCTTGTAGACATCATCATAGTAGGAAACCACGAACGGTAAATGGAGAGTAATAATTGAAATAATTTTATTTTATATTCAAACAACGTTATGTAAGGTATACATTTGGGTAATAAAAACCATGGAACTTCCATTTATTGTGTACAGATCAAGTATAAAAGGTATCATTATGATCTTTCAACTATAGTTTGGAACATTATGGTTGATATTATTCGCAAAAAGAAATATCAAAATGTTGAATTTTATACAGATTTTTTAAGTGGAGATCAAGTATTATAAATTTCGTTTACAAAAAGAAAGAGAGGGGAATGGTGTAGTTCCTTATAGTGTCGTATGATATTTGTCTGCTTGACGTACCGTATTAAATCTGATTTGTAAGTGACTTAACTAAACCTGATAATAATTACAATTCATTTACGTAATCTAGTCCTCACCATAACAGTCGTTCATGAAAATTGATTATGTCTTTCACATCTCAGCCAGTCTGATGAGCCATGGTATTAGACGAAAGGCCTCGTCGGCACTTCATATGGCAGATGTAGTATGGTTGACATATTATTTGCTTTCACTCATAAATTTTGAGAATTGGTTGGCAGAAAGAGGTTTCTAAACGACACGTTGAAGTAACCGCGCCTACATCACCTTTCCACACACACATATAAGCAGAACTGTGAATAAATTAATAAACTGAAATCAATCATTACAGTGTTATAATATATGAAAAATATGTATACTCCACGTAGACAAAGATACAAATACGTAAGTCTATAGTGAGCTAATCATGTAGTATTCAGTCATGTCTTACAAAAAATTACAATAATTTGATCTGTTGGTTATTTAAGTTGTGTGAACAAGATTATGTGGTGCGATTAAAGATGGACCCAGACAAGTATGTTATATAAGTTAATAAGTGTAAGCATTACTTTCGTATTAAGTAAATAATTAGCTCAAGCCTGAACTTAATGTAGATATTTTTTGCGAAAGAATAAGTGCTATTTACTACTCAGTACAAGATGTGCTTTAAGAACCTGTCATTACAGTCTACAATACAGTACAGATAAAAAAATGATTAGGATAGGGGGGAAAGGAAATAGAGGTGGTGGGAGAAAAGGAAGTAACTTAAACAGGCTTTACAGTTTGAGCATGTACTGAGCCAAAAGACGTATATATATAGGTGGTCAGGAAATCCCAAGATTACATACACATTTCCATAAGACAGCGAGTAGACGAATTCAGGTGATACCTAAAGAAATCTCCGACGTTATGCGCTGGACTCCCCCTAGATCTAGTATTGAGTGAGTCTAACCGCAGACGCTTAACGTCATGCATAGTCTTGTGTGCTTGGCAGATTTCTTCCTTTTTCATTTTTTAAATAAGAGCACTGCTTAGCGTGCTAAAAGCCAGGAAGTTAGTCAAAAATTAGTTAGAATTCTGTATAAACAAAACTTTGATAATCTCGTATTCCAGAAAAACGATACCCGAAACTAATTATATTTTTGTAAATGTTATTATTTTATGAACACATGTTATGTTTCTAATTATATATATATATATATATCATTTTGTGTTCAATTTGAGCCACGAGTGATCCAACTTCCTAATGTGCTGTCCTATTATAATAAATATTAAAGATGTATCTTTACGAAATTTGGCAAGCTTTCAGTAAACAGTCTTTTTGTACAAAAAAAAAATCAGAATTTCTAATAAAGTATTATTGCTAAAATTAATGATTGAATAAAGGAAGATGAATATTGAATACTACATGTTGTCTTCTTTTCTTTTATCAAAAACATTACGTTCAAAATAATGTAACAAATTAACAATAAGAAAATAGATAGACAGATATTAACTTCTTTTTTTATATATTTTACTTCTCTTACCAGCAGCATTTAGTTGATCAAACCTGAGAATTTGAAAAATACACTGTAAAGTGTGAAGTACTTAAATAAAACAATGTTATTAAAATAATAAATTACAGACGAGACTGTCAAACATTGTAACAAACCGTTGGTAAAACTTCTGTATCCAGATACCCCCAAGTGGCACAGCGGTATGTCTGCGGACTTACAACGCTAGGAACCGGTTTTCGATACCTGTGGTGGGCAGAGCATAGATAGCCCATTGTGTAGCTTTGTGCTCAACTACAAAACAAACAAACTGTGTCTAGATACGTTTTGTATCGCGGCATCAATATCCACGTACGTATCGTATGATGAGATACGCATCCATAATAAATGTTAAGGCTACAAAAAATTGAGAATGAGGTTTCCACTATTGTCTAACTCATTTTTGACTTTTTTATGTTTTTGTATTTGCTTTGTTATAATTTTAAAGGCGTGACTACAAAAAAAAATGGTTTAGGAATAATTATATCATTTGTGTGTGTGTGTGATGAAAAGTAAAGTAGTTGCTCATTTGAGATATAATATTGGTCTGTTATTATGCTAAAGATCTTGAAATTGTTATATTCTGCAACATTTTTAAGTGTTCCGGAAAGTTAATCATGCAGGTAGGCTTCCGCTGTCAGGTGGTAAGTAGCCCTATTTGCAGAACCGATGACGGTGCTAACAGACCAAGGTTAGTCTGTCTGGAATTAGATATATATCTTTGACAGACTTGCTTATTAGACACCGAAATTGTAACGCCGTAAAGATGCAATGGCCATTTGTTTCTTGAATTTTATAAAGAGATGCAATAAATTAATCTGTTAATTAAAAGATCGTCATGTGTGATTTCTCCTTTGTAATACAGAGTTTTACTTGAACAATGTGTAGTGCATTTAAAGGTGTATTGTTGAGTATAAGTAATTAACTTAATCTCATTGTTTTTATTTTATTATTATTATTTTTTTGTAAACAAGAAAAAAAATCAATAAATAAACGAATGTCTGTGTTAATCGTTAAAAAATGATTTTTTTAGTAGTTTACGCTTCTGTAAAACAAGCCCTCCACCAGTGGCACAATGGTATGCCTGCGAACTTACAACGCTAGAAACCGGGTTTCGATACCCATGGTGGGCAGAGCACAGATAGCCCATTGTGCAGCTTTGTGCTTAACTACAAACAAACAAACTGTAAAACAAGATGTTCTCAGGTTCAAACCTTCTGTTTTCTAGAGAATGTAACAGACCACATGTCAATATCGATGGATAGTGAGTAACAAAATGTAGAGAGTCATCTAAGGAAAACATGCATATCTAAAAACACTAATTAGATATTAATTGCATACTACCGTAGCTGTCGCTTGTTATATATGAACAAACCACGTGTTACATGTCATCAATAGACGCTGTAACACAAGGTGGAAGCTTGATATTAGACCTGTTTTCGTTATGAGATCCGTGGAAAACTATTAACAGTATGCATCATTTATTTGATTAATAATATAAATGTAGAAGGATGAGGGTTTGAAATCAGTGTTTTGTATTTTGTTCAATGTGAATGCGTTGGTTTGATCTTACTCGATTAAGACGCGCGTGTCACTGTGATCATCATATAAATGTCTTTCAAACATAAAAAACGCCCCCCTGCCGTATGGTACATCGGCTGTGCATAAAACAAGTGCAGGGGATCTGATGTTGTAGGGTGGAGATCCATGTAAGTAATATAATGAGCCGTTTCAGACGTGTTTTTTTCTTTTATTTAACAAAAGCCGTCAACTATATGATTCAGTTTATTCATGCTATAAATACAATGTGGAAATGATTGTTTGTTTGTTTGTAGTTACGCACAAAGCTACACAATGGGCAATCTGTGCTCTGCCCACCACAAGTATCGAAACCCAGTTTCTAGCGTTGTAAGTCCGCAGACATGCCGCTGTGCCACTGGGGGGCGGGGCGTGAAAATGATTGCATTGTGTAATGCTCAAAATATATATTTTAGGTAGCAAGGCCTCAAAAACGCTAAGTGTTTTTTGTATCCTAAGGAGACAAAAATAAGTATAAATATATAGTAAGAACTTCGTTGTTTGTCCTTAACTAGTGATTGTGTTGTTTTTGCTGTTGTATAGATAAATAAATAAAAAGAAGATGAAGAAGAGAGATAGGGGACTTGTACTCATAACTGAGTCCAACGTCTGAACAAAAAATATGAATCGTGGATTTCAAAACGATAACTTTCTTTTTATATGTTTAATTTACACACAAATATACAAGTCCTGTTGGGTTTAAGTAAATGGTATAGAATCTTAGTGATAACTTTCTAAACTCTTTAAAAACGACAATAACTGGAGGAATGGTTATTAACTACAATGTTGTGTTATTTATTCACGAAGTAAAAGAACCGGTTCTTACAAAATTAAAAATCCGAGGAATGTGCATGCTAATATATCAGTAAAGTATAGAAGTAGCATGTTTGTACACATAGATCAAGCTAGAAGAGTTGTAAGGGAGTCCTACCGTTGTGTCGTAATGTAAGTATCTATTTAACCTTGTAGCATAACATCGGTGCTTGTTCAGTGTGTTATCAACATTACAGCTGAACAAACATAGGTACCAGCCCTTTTTTTGTGTTTTAGTATTATGTTTCTATGAAATATTTCAGTGAGCACGAGCAAGTCGAAACACGGAAAACGATGCTATTAAGATTAGGCGCGTTGAAACAGATGGGATGTTTAAGCCATTATGTTGTACCATTGTACATTTTGTAGTGTTTATGATTGAATACAGTTCTGTCTCTTCAGATTCCTGCTTTATCAGCTGGTACATTTTTTTTGCTGTTTCTTTATTGATGATAATATTTTGGAAGAAATAACAACAAAGACGACTGTAATTACCACAATGCATTCAAATCAAAGCATGTGCACATGCGTATCGTATCATTGTATCGTGATTCCGCTCTCAAAGGGAGGAGAAATATCGACGTAAGTTGGTAAAACCATTCGCGCGAGAAACGAGCATTTTACGTCTAGCCTAACGATACAGTACTACAAGAACATAACTGAGCGTTCCTTGCAAGATAGAAATAGAAACCAGTTTAACACTGGAACCGAGATCTAGACCCGCTACTGCACTAGGTGTCGCTAGTGTCGGAAAATTGGAAGTTGATCCAACTTATCATTGGGAACCATACACAATATAAAGGAACTCTCAACGAATGTAAGGGCGATCAACTTCCACCCATATAATGGATGCTGCTGCCAATACAAAAACATTTACGACTTTTTAAATATGTGGAAATTTATATGCAAGGCAACTCAATACTCATTCCCCTCAAGTTCTAATATCAGCTCATTTTTTTCCACGTTTTGCTCATCTAGTTACAGCAATTGGGAGTTAAATTTTATTTATATTTTTCGCTGCTTTGTTATCGTTTCAAACGAATAACTTAAAAAGATTGTATTATTTTTGTCATGATTGTTAACCCTGGTTGCTCAGTTTGTATTTAATTAAAAACGTGTATGGATGGGCAATATTGTTCTGTGAATTATATTTGAAACTACGGTTTGTAAGTAGTGTTAATAGAATTCACAGTGAATTCCTTGTAACTAGGACTTTCATTTTTTTTTAGATTTGCATATTAGCAAGAAAAAAAATGTACTTTGCATTTTCTTTTTTCTCGTGATATCGTTTTAGTATTGTGTAGGATTTCATTTCCTGATTCGAAACATTCTGTTGCAAATCACCCTCATTCTGGAGTAACAAAAGAAAATTATTATTATTGGATTTCACTGTTGACTGTAAATATTTTGTCGCTGTTTCGGATACTTACACCATAAACTTCACTTGGGCATGCTTTCTTACTTGACTAGCTGTTGTTGCCTAGGCAACGGGAACATTGGAATGTTTCCCCAGATGTACTTTTGAATAAGACATAACGTTAGTCGATCTCCTGTGGAGTAGTCATGCTTTAATCCCCCACCCCACGCCATTGTGTGGGCCAGCTGATGTTTTTAACGTGAAATCCCAAGCGTTACGTAACTAAGCGACTTAACTCAGCATTCATATATACTAAAACGAGTGAACTTGACCTACATTAATTTTGTGTAGGATTTTGAAATTTTTTGTCTAATCGTTAAAGAAAACATGTTTAAAATCTAGTCTTCAAACTTGTCAACAAGGTAGTGCTGGTTTTTTTTCGTATTATGTAAATTTATCTCATTTGATTTACAGTTAAATTTGTTTTTTTCTTCTCATTCTTCCAGACAACCACTCTGATCCCAACTGCCAAAGAAAGACGTGTGATATGCTCAGTAGACTTGATTGAGTTGATGATCTCACATAGAATCTGCATCGTTCAATCCACAGAGTTCTATGATATTCACCACCATTGAGTGGTTATCATGTTTCATCATTATATATTTTAATATAGAATACCTGTAAGGAAACCAAGGTGATTTTCCGAGTGTGTTAATGCCTGTTTACTCTCGGATGTCAACGAACATTTTTAGGAAGAAGACGAAAATGATTTATATATGTATGTATCAAGGTAATAGACAAAATATAAGAGGACAGTGATGCTCTGTTATTTTGTCAGTGTTTCTATCAAAGGTTCACATGTAAATCCATTTTATTTATTTCGTTTTGCTTTAAGTTCCTCTGATGCTAACACGCTCCCACTTGGATAGATCATGGTTAAGATGATAGTTATTAGGATTAAGTTAGTTCTTCTAAGCAGTTATGCTTAAACCCACACATTTCAATCAGTTAAATATGTTTGAGTCAGTTAATTTTGTAATTATGTTCAACTAACTCAGTAACTTAATACCCTGGTAAATAAAAAAATGAGTTGTAACAGTAATATGACCTTTGGTAAGAGAGTAAAACTATTCTGGCCAATGTTAGCCTAAATTATAATATAAACTAGACTAATGTTTTATGTGTATATTGTCATAATTCATTTTCTTCGTTATAGTAGTAGCATATCATCATGTATTATAGCAGTAATTAATAAGCATGAATTTCTCTATCTGTTGATGAGGCTAATAAAAGTTTATATTTATAGACTTTTTGTTTTGTTCATGTAGATGCCTAGCTTATAAATTTTCAATGAAGAGCATTATATTTGATTTACTTATGTACATATGTGTATACATGAAGTTGGTTTTGGAGAACTGTAACTTAACATAAATCACATTAAAAATTAGTCATACCCCCCTTTGTTATTACTGACAAAACAGTAGTATCAGCTGAGCAAAATGATCTCACGTAACAAACCAGCACATAACCTTGCATCATGTATAGAGTAGCAGGATGTTCTGGAGATTGTGTGTGTTTTATTGTATGCTGGTAGAAATATTGTAATTATTTGGGGTAACTAAGTCTTGGTGTTATACCTGTCTGTCTTTTATTTGTAGCAGTTTTGTTTGTTATTTTTGTAAGGTAACCTTCGTTATCACTTGAAGTGATAATTCATATGAAAAAATTCAAGCCTGTTATGAATAATATTTACAGATCAGCATTATTTTACACGCGGTGTCAAACTTATCAGAGTTAAAGAATATATGAATAACGTTTGCAGGAAGTAAATTGAATAGTAATGATTGTTTACTTGCATAAACAAATCGTCTGTATTAGATACAGTAGTGAACACGTGTGCTGCCTTAACGTATTTTAAGTGAAAAATGTATACGATATGTCACGTTGTTTCAGATTGACCAGTTGGTATAAATTATTTGTAATGTGTTTTTACCAAGCTAAACACATAGAAAAAGTAACAAAGTTGTAGTTATTGTAAAAAAAAAAAACCACGTTTTAATTCAAGATTTTGGGTGAAATACATCGTACATTACTCACACATATATAGTTTTTGTGTAAGTTTAGATACTTCATTCCAGTTATAGGTTTCTAGTGTAGGACAAGACAGGTACCGACTTGGCTCAAACTTTCTTAATGATCTCATTTGGCTAATTTATATTTTTTATGTAATTATGTATTAGTCAAGAAAGAAAGAATTTTCACTTATTCAGATTTGATAAGTACAGTATAAAATACCATTAAATTTTCCCCCCTTAGTGTTTCCTGTTACATTAATATATATAAGCCGTCTAGCGTTTCACTTGTTAGTTTTTTCATACAAGGTTTTTATTGTGTTTATCTTTAGTATGTATAATCACCTATTGACCTTAAAATGCACAGTTATTTTCTCTTACAATTAATGAGATCACTTTTACTACTTGTGCATACTGTTCTTTGTGCTGTTTTCTGTGAATAAAGACAAGTATTAGTCATATTTTGGTGTTGGATATTTTCAGTCGTTGTAAGTTTTGTAATGTCTTAAGTAAAGTTTACCAGAACTCAAATTAAATCGTTGTCGTACTTTATTGTAAGCACATTTCATCAGTACAACACAAGTAGAGAAAGTGCGTAAGCCTAGAATTGTCGATGGGGTTAGACCCCATTGTCTTTTTAAACATTTTTCTAAACCATTTATGCATCAAAATTGATGAGGATCAATGATTGTTGATTACTGGTTCCCTGATAACGGATGAGTTACATTTTGCAGTTGATTGCTATAGATGCTTATGAATTTTACAGAGAAAGTGAGTGATTTCACCATTTTTTTTACCCAGCTCTTCACACTGTTTCTAACGAAAAAAACAACAACATAAAATTACTCAATATGATGCAGTATCTCGAAAGTAAAAGGTATATAAATAAATCGGTAATTTGAGGATTAACATGTCCTATCTACAAATAGTGGTTAGCGTGTCCGGCTACAGATCGAAACATTCAGGGTTCGAGCGGTGATTACACATAACATTCTTCGAACTTTCAGCTATGGATATGTTATGAAGGTGACATTCAATTCAGTTAAAAGTGTGGAATAAAGCCCTTGTGGCTGACTTCCCTCGCTCTATGGTTTACTATTTTTATGGCTATACCTATAGGGTGTCTAACTTGCCCGTTTAACCCACGTATACATGAGGTGCTGTTCATGTTGGTGATTCAAGTTCTTATTCACATTTACCTGTAGTAACTCGAACACAAAAAGTTGTATATTATATAGACATATGTAGTTACTTTGCAGAAAAACTTTACTGGATAACAGATAAAAGTTTTCTACCGTAATAAGTTCTAACTAACTTGATATTTTAAATGCAGCTAGACAAAAACTAAATATTTCCAAAATTAAACTTAATTCGAGCGAAAAGTAGTTTCATATATAAATGGCTCGTGTGTGTGTTTAAACTGAATTTCAATAATTTTTTGGACATTCTGTACATGAAATCTTAAATTTGAACTTCTTAATCAATGTATAATTGGAGAAAAGTGTTCATGCTATTTGCAGTAAAGTAAAGAAAATATCCCATGAGATCGACTCGCTTTCACAAACAATACTGAAACAAAATCACAGTACTTTGTATGAAAACTCCAAGGAAGACTTCAATCTGTAGTTATTAGTGCATTTATTCTGGAGTTTGAATTATTAGTTTTTGTTATACTCTGATATGATTCGAACTTTTCACCTTAAATTGTAACTTCGTTGTATTATACTGTTATGACATTGTTCTTTCGTTGGGCGAGTAATTTTAAATTATTTGGTGAAAATATTTCGAAGTCCAGTCCATGAAAAGATGACAAATTAGTTTATTTCTTCCTTAACGTTTCCAAACTGCCTTACTTGTAGGCCTAATTTTAAAAATGGCGTTTAAAAGGAAATATTAATGGTATTATGAATCATGTAAAAGTAAAATTACTAGTACAATTTCACAGGTAGTGCTTCCGGAGCTCTGCTCTGGTACTTGAATTTTGAGCTTAATTCAGACACTTCAAAACTAAAAATATGTATATAAAAAATAATTTATCCAGTTTACACATAAGTAAACTCGCAGTGTCAGGTAACACTTTGGCTGTTTATGATCTCCAGTGTCCACTGGTAGAGTTCTTTTAGATCGCTGTCATCTCTCTCTCAGGAGTAGGCATCAGGCACCGTGCAACCACTTCTACTCAAGAGCAAGTATCCGAGCGTTAAATTGGTGAAACTTATGTGTCACGTGGTTAATAAGGTAGACGCATATGGCATTAAACTACTTAATAAAATACATTTTACAATTACACTACCTGTTTAAAACGTACACATTTTAAAAGGCTTATCACTTGCATAATATACAAGGAAACTTTTTTTTTTCAGTTATTCGTGTTTGCAGGACAGGAAGTGTGTAAAGCATTATAAAAGCCAAAATTATTAATACTGCTTGGAGACTGTTGTTTATAAAACTGAAGCTGTTATTTTTCCTCGCTGTATAATTTATAGGAAGTTGAGTTGCGTGCTTTCTCTCGGTAACATATGGTATTCAATTTATTACCACTGTAAGTAGTCTCAGATAATTAGTTCTGCACGTATTTTCTTTATTTAAAATGGACTCACAAAAATAGAAATAAGTTTTTGAACATGAGATTTTTACCTTGGTGATGGCGTACAAGCCTGACAAACTTTGGTAGGGCTCTAGCACTACACCACTAAGTATATTATACGATACAAAAGCAGACACATCTTTGCTTCTAGTTTTTGCAGGCAGTTGAATATCTATGATTGTCGGAAGGACAACAATTGAATAAAATGATGAAATACAGCAAAAATGACATGTTTTCTGCTTATTAACTTTATGATTTTCATTTCTTAAAACGTGTACACTGAGATATTTTCATTAATGAAGATTGATAACTGTTATTAATATTGATTTAATACTACAAATAGAAATAATATTTGACTACACTTAAACGGCTACAGGTTAGAATATTTAGCGTTGTTGATTACCTTAAACATTATGTTGTACCAAGAAAAAGGGGTGATAACACATGAGGATTAAGACCAATTAACAGTGCTTTCTCTTATTTTGTTTTATACTTAATGACAGTAAAGTTATAAGTAACGTATTGAAATGCTAAAAGTGATCTTTACTTTTCGCTACAAATAGTGAAATAATAGGCCAACAGACAGGGTTATTGGCCAGATTTGACTTAACGATGGTAATTTGCAATATGTTACTTTTCTGTTCAAAACAAAAAGACATCATTGTATAGTCAGTTTGTGTACATGTTCCAAATGATATAACAATCTAATATACTATCATTTCTAAATAATTGTATTAATTTTACCCATATCTAAAGAACATCATTAGGGGCAGGTATCAGAAATAACAAAATGTGTTTTCAAATTGTTACCATAAACTAAAGTTACCAGGGAAGTAGAAGAAAATGAAGTCACCATAAGAGAAGTCACCAAATTCCCGCAATGATACCTGAAAAGACAAATAAAGAAATATATAAATTTACTAAAGGACATTCAACAATATGTACGCATATGCAATATAGACTTTTTATGGTCAAAAAATAGTATGTCCTGAATGCTGTTTATTTGTAACACCATATGCTAATATGACATTAAGATATTTTTTTAATGTGTTTGATAACTAAATCAGTAGAATAGTTCTCGTAGAATAAAATACTTTGCTCAACTGCTATAGATATATTAGAAAAAAATATTTAAAACTTTCGAACATCTAAAGTAGCAAATGAATAAAAATTAGAAATATTTTCTACAGTTTCTGTTCTCATTGTTTTACCCTAAAACGCCGCTAAAAGGTGTTTTTTTTTATAAAGAAGTATTTATTTTAAAGTGATATGTTTATTATTCTGATTCTTTTCACGAGACAATGAGAAGCATGTAATATGTAGCATGATATTTTGTATTGAACTTTAATAGAAAGTCAAGGTTATGAAATTATCACTTTGAGATGAACACGATTCACGTGTACTGTTGGCTGTGTTCTAGCACACTTGATTAGGCCACGAACTTCTAAGACTTGTACGGACTTGTGCAAGCTTTCAAGGCCGGTATCGCCTACAAATAACTATGTCACGAAGTAAAAAAAAAAAAGGAAAAGTGGAGGTGAGAATCCACTGTCTCCAGGGTTTACTAGTGACAGTAATCTATGCCCACATTAAGGTTTTTTTTGTATCAGAGAGAAACCAACTGTTAATAATACGAGTATTGTATTAAAAGGAAATTGTTATTAATAAATAGCTCTATGGATTCAAAACAATTCCCTTCAATAGGTACAAGTTGTAAAAATGATATATAGATATAAATACCAGAAGTGATATTTTGGGTTTTCGAGAATAGAAGAAACTGGTTTATGATTTGTTTACACTAATTTATATCTGTCGATAAAGAGATAAACAGATACATAGCTAAATGTGTGTGTGTGTGTGTGTTCAGGATTAACTTTTTGAAACAATGCTCACGTTTTCCCACAAAATAATTTCAAGAAAATATTTCCCGTTTGCCACGATGGCAGATGTTAAAGTTGTCACAAAAGTAAACCATGTCCATAAGTTACACTCGAATAATTCACTTTTTAGGCTGTTTTGTTTTAAAACTTTAATATAAGCGATTTTAAGTATTAAAGAAAAATTTTTTATTTTTTAAGTGACGGTCAAAATAACGACAGAAAAAGCTGGCTTTTTATATTAGAAAAATCTGGCTATATATACAGTAGAAGAAGCTAACTGTATAAGGCAGGAACACATGACTTTATATTGAAGAAGAAGTTGGTTTAACATAGAAGAAAAGCTGGCTTTAAATAACAGAACGGCCAGGTAGTTAGGGCGCTCTATTCGCAACCTGCGGGTTCGAATCCCCCTCACACCAAACATGTTCGCCCTTTCAGCCGTGGGGGCGTTATAAAGTGACGGTCAATCCCACTGTTCGTTGGTAAAAAAGAGTTGGCGGTGGGTGGTGATGACTAGCTGCCTTCCCTCTAGTCTTACACTGCTAAATTATTGACGGCCAGCGCAGATAGCGCGAAATCCATAACAAACACATTAAATGACAGAACAAGCTGGCTTTATGGTAGAAGAAACTAAGTTTATATGGTAGAAAAAGCTGGCTTAAAAGAGAGAAGAAGCTGACTTATGTAGTAGAGGAAATTGGTTTATATGGTAGATGAAACTATCAGTAGATGGCAGAAGAAATCGCGTTTTTGATTACAGAAAATGCCAGCTTTTTATGGTAGAAGAAGCTGTCTCTATATACTTCTATGGTGTAAGAAGCAGACACAGTTTTGTACATTATGTATTTATAAACCAGAGATATTTACATATGTAAAGTCTGTGTTTTGTAAATTATTTTTTATCAAATGTCGACACCCAAGAATAATCACAGCGCAGAATAACATTTTTCTGTTTTCTTGGGTTATTTTTACTTACGTTAATACTTGTAAGTAATGCATACACATATTACTAAATATCCCTTACATGGTCATAGAGTGTATAACTAGGTAGAACAAATCAATGTGCACCTCCTAACGCCTTTCAGCAAGTCTGAAGACTTATAACGTTAAAAATCTGGTATCGATACACGTGGTGGGCACAGCACAGATAACCTATTGTGTAGTTTTGTGTTTAACAACAAACAGACAAAGAACCACCTAACCATAACCATACCACCTTGGCTTGTTGCAGTAACTCGGAATCCCAGCGATGTTGTGTTTTAATTCACATTACATATATGCGCTAGCAGCTTTCTTTCACTGACTGCGTAACTTGCTGGGAGATCGAAAACCAAAACAACCTGTTTACTTGCCGATTTCAAGTGATAATATGTTTATCATAGCGACGTGGTGGTTCAATAGGCGAAGACACCAACGGCTAATCTTTACTTCAGACACACACAAAGCTTGAGATCAGTAAAATCAGACTACTAGCCACCGTAGTGACACCTGCTGGTGAGTTAAATAAGGTGTGAGTCACTCTTAGATACTTCAAGACTTTTGTGGGCAGTGTTCGCTAAGAGAGAGCTCCTACGTATGACTCACCGGCACAGCTGAGAGGAGGATCAGGTGATAGCAGGTCCCAGCTTGTTTGATAACTGCTGACGTGACAGAATTTGCAAGAAAATCGTCAATGTTTAAAAGAAAGACAGTTTTCGGTGAGACTATATATATACAAGTACAACAATTCTTTTTTTCGTAATATTATTTGCTCCAGCAAACCGATTTTCTGTAGCGGTAAAGAAGTTGTAATAGTAAAGGCACCTTGTTTATTACAGTTTAATACAAGTAATCTCATGCAGAACCATAATAACAGAAGTTTTGCGAAAACTGCTCATTCAGTCTTTTAACACAGTCCACTTAACAAAACACAGTTATTAGCCATACATTTTTGTACTATTAAAATACATAATATCGATTATTAACAATACAAAGTTACAGTAAGATTTTCTGAAAGCACTGATCTATTTATGTGGATACAATAATAGTAATCTGAAACCATGTTTAATAAAAGAAATGCCCAAATTTGTTTTAATAACACGACGTAAACGGAAATGCCAAGTGAATTCGAAATGAAAATGTTATATAGGTTTTAGAAGAATAAACAAAAACGACTGGTTGGCAAAGTTCAGTGTTCTGATATCCCCGGTTGTATGGATGACAGACCAGTTCGAACAAGAACTTGTGTGACTAATAGTCCCATTTTCTGTTTCTGAGTATTTTTTTTCCTTTCTCAATTCACAAAGGTGGAAAATATCTTCCTTCTATTACGTCATCTTAAAAACTAGGGGTTGTCAGAATAGTCAATGACATCATGAGACGACTAGGTAATGCAGTTGTAGCCTGTAGTTTCACCACTTACGAGTTTAAATAATCATTTCTGGATTTAGTAATTATTCTCGGTGCCATAATTTGGGTATTACTACTTTAGAATTAAAGATAGAACGTTATTCCTTTTTCGGTTCATTCAATTGCAAACACTATTTAAAGTTTTGTGCAATCTTCTATTCTACTTTCCGTACACACAAAAATTCCACATTTTCGTTCACTGCAGACTCCCCCCTCCCCTCCAGCTGTGCTATTGGTTTCTACAGGTCTGCCAGTAGGCTGGTGGCTCTAACAACGTCCAGACCCATATCCCGGATCCCCTACTGACGAAATGTATTGAATTTATTGTTGATTGTGAATTATTCGCTATCAAACTACAAACGTTGAGTTTGTTAGAGAGATGTAGTAAGAATACAACAAACACTCCGTGACACAAGCAAGTGGGGAGGATTATTAGACGTAATGTTGTTTATTCACCAACATCCGTGTAATATAAACATCTTGTATAATACACAGAAATGAAAAAGAACAGGAAAAGATAAACAGAATTACAATTAGTAAACAACCTTTATAAAGCAACAAACAGGACTTAGTGGACAAATAAAAGGCAATTTTTTTTAACCTAGTCGTTAAAATGGGGCGGAACGGTCCGAATCACATAAGGAAGTTTCACCTCTTCCAAAATTTCAGTCTAGCCACTGTATAATAAAATTTCATTGTTATTAAGTTGAAAGACTATAGAAACTTTTATAGCTCTTATATGCGTGACATTAGAGATGATATTTAAAACATTTGATAAAAACTGTCTAAGTAAGTCATCACTAATTTGTACTTTGATCTCTTTAAATCGGGCCCGGTATGGTCAGGTGGTTAAGGCGCTCAACTCGCAATCCCTGTCCCACCAAACATGCTCGCCCTTTCAGCCGTGGGGGCGTTATAATGTGACGGTCAATCCCACTATTCGTTGGTAAAAGAGTAGCCCAAGAGTTGGCGGTGGGTGGTGATGAATAGCTGCCTTTCTTCTAGTCTTACACTGCTAAATTAGGGACAGCTAGCGCAGATAGCGCTCGTGTAGCTTTGCGCAAAATTCAAAAACAAACATCTTTAAGTTGTATTTTTATTTTCGCAATAACAATTGAGGTCACAAGCTTCGATCAATAATCATACCATCTGAGCACTTTACTAAACTTTGTAATAATAAACAAGTGACATGAGCTAAGAAACATTTATTCTTTCAAAATAAAACTAACGTTTTGGTATTTTTTCATTAAATAATAAAAACTGAAATTGCCCGGATTACAGTAATTTTTCTCACTATAATGCACGCTATCATATGAATCTTCCTGTTTTCGTTATAATATAAAAAACACGAGCTACTTACACGAGTGCGTCATTTGCTAGAAACAAGATTAAGTTTTACTGTTTATTTTATTTAAAAACTTGTTTGGATATCCGCACAAAGCTATACAAGAATTATCTGCAACAACCGTCCTTAATTTTGAACTGATAGACTAGAGGAAAAGCAGCTCCCATCCCAAATTTTGGGTTGCTCTAATCGAATAGTGGAATAGACTCTCATTCTTATAACGCACCCACAGTCCTAAAGTGCGGAGTGCGATTTCCTATATTTGCAGCCATGAACTCTCAGATTCACAGTCTGGTATTTGATTAACTAAAAAAAAAAAATGGAAGTGAAGAAAAAATCACTAACAACGACTGCATCAAATTTTCCTATTCGAAGTTGTTGTTATAGTACTATATTCTAGAATACAGGTGACTTAAAACAAGAAACAGGCTTACGATAGAAATAAGTTCATAAAGATATAATGATATGTTTGGAAGAAATAATCATGTAAAATATAATTAATTTTCAACGTTTCATTGCTATGCATCCTATTATGGGCCCAACATGAATTGCACTTACCAAATTTTATTTTTACTAAGTGCTAATTTAAAACAGCTATGAAGCCCAAGCTATCACTTAAAGTTTTATTGTTTTATTGTTCATTTTTCTTCTCCTTTATATTAGGGTCCATACTAATAAGGGATGCTGTAAATGGTGTTTTTGGCCTCCATTGGGTGTTTAGGTGATTTGGTATGCATATATTGTGATCGTATTGCGATGTAGCTTCTGAATAATGCTTTGATTTTATATTTATTACTTCTTATATTTTTTCAATATGTTTTCACAAAGACCTTTAACAAAGGGAACATGGCCGTGTTTGTGTGATCCTTTTTCTGCTTTCTCTTGGTATTTGTCTTCTTTATTAAGTGTTTAAGGTATCCATTTTTAAAGAGGGTTCAGTCTACTGTAGTAGAAATATTATTCATTCCAAAGATAAAGCAGTTTATGGCGCACGTAGTTTGAACTACTGGGGTGGTTTGATCAATAGTCAAAGTATTTACCAGTATCTATGGGTTTCCTCTAAAGTTCTGATGTGATATTTGAGCTACATATCTTGGTAACCACCACGTCTTGAAATGGGAGTGCATCTTTTTCTATTGTGAATTGTATCACTCGAAGCTGTCTGTTCAGGTGGTTCATTAATTGTGGAATACTGGGTCTCAAAGTAGCTGTTGTCATGGCATTATTTTCGATATGTTCCATGCATAGGTTACTGAGTGTTGGTGATAGCAGTGAACCCATGGCTAGGCTGTATTGATGTAGAAAGTTTTGAGTTTTATATCGTGGATATTGCCGTGCCATTTGGATGCTCCCCTTTGGAATTCTATAATCCTCAAGCTGTTGTCGAAGTATTTTTAGTTTCAAGGGTTCGTACTTTAGTGAATAGGTTGAATTTTAAATTGATCATTTTTGCCTTGTGAGGTTATCGTGATTGCTTTTATAATCTGGTTTTAACGTGTGAGGATGTTTTACCTGATAATGATAATATTATATCTATGCATGGGAAATTTTTGAAGTTAACTATGGGACTGAGAGGGTAGCCTTGCTTATAAATGTTAGGTTGTGTGGGATGATGCTATTATGTAATGTCAGTTGCTTGACTGTTTCTGTCCGTTTTTATGTTTCATTACGAGTTGGTTATTTTTTTTTCTCTCTCTTTGTTAGCTGTTGGGCAACACTTGATATTCGTGTAGTGACCTTGTTCAACTAGAATTTGGAGCTTGATGGTGTATTCTTTGCCCACGATTACAGTGATATTATCTTTGCCTGCTGGTAGAAGTGTTGTGGTACCTTCTTCCCTTAAGTTAATGAGGGAGTTTATTTTCTGTTTCATTGGTATAGCGGGGTTTATTTTTCATGTTTTTTTTTGCATTGCTGTCTTAAATTATTCTGTTTCTGATAGGCTGTAAATTGTGTCTTCTGTGCTTGTTACTGTATCTAAGATTGAGTATTTTTTGTGTGTTATAGCAAAGCCTAGTTCTTTACTTAGTGTAGTTTTTTTTTGTTTTATTAATGTTTTTTTCTTTCACATATGAAGTCTTCTTAACTTGGGAACCGATTATGAGTTTCTTTATGTGAACTTCCTTAGTACGTAATGGCGTAAGTTGGTATGAAATTTGAATAGCTTTGCTTATCTTAAATGAGTCTAGGTTCTATACTGTTTTTTCTATCTTCAAGTATAAAGCATTAATATTATTCCGTGTCTCTTTTTTATATTTCTATGGTAATATCTGATCCTATCTTGAAGCACGGTTTTATGAAGCTTCTGGGTTAATACAATTGAAACTGAGGTGCTTTTTACGTAATGTTACTTAAGTCTTTTAGGAATTGCATTATGCTGTCTACGTTTGTTGAGAATAGTCAGATTGTTGTCGATTTTAACTAATTTACAGGTAAGTGTTTATAATTCCTTAAATTCCTTATAGATTTTGAGGCCGTACCAGGTCATTTAAATACTTATGGTAAGGTTGTGGCGATCTGTTATCAATTATTGTCATGGTTAATAGTTCTATAAGATTATCTAAGTAAAATTGTTAATTAGTAACAACTCTTTAGTTTAAAAAAATCAACTAGAATTTGCTCTTTCTTGTGAAGACGTGCTTTACAAGCTTTTAAACTAATCCGACAGTCAATTTCTTAATATTTTTACATAAAAATCGTACGAATATAAAAATAGTTGTAAGAAATTCGAAACCTTTTATAATTTACTGCTGCACGTTTCCCGTTGGAAATACCAATCATGAAAGTGTAGTTTCCTGAATATTGAGTTGTATAAAACTACGCGTATGTGGTTTCTAGAATTATCGAGTCTGTTGCAATGAGATTTTTATGGAAAGATGAAACAAGTTTTCTGTCCGCTAGTAGGTCAGCGGTAAGCTACGGTTTGGTTTGTGTTAATCACAATGGGTTGGCTATCTGAGATCTGCCTACCATGGATATGTAAACCCAATTTTTAGCATTACCGCCGAGTGACCTGGGAATTCTAGTTGATTGATACAAGTCTGACTAACCTACTGTTTAACTATATTCGATCTTTCATAAACATGACTTGTTTCATCTTTCCATAAAAATCTCATTGCAACTTTCTGTCCGCTAGTAGGTCAGCGGTAAGCTACGGTTTGGTTTGTGTTAATCACAATGGGTTGGCTATCTGAGATCTGCCTACCATGGATATGTAAACCCAATTTTTAGCATTACCGCCGAGTGACCTGGGAATTCTAGTTGATTGATACAAGTCTGACTAACCTACTGTTTAACTATATTCGATCTTTCATAAACATGACTTGTTTCATCTTTCCATAAAAATCTCATTGCAACTTGCTGTCCGCTAGTAGGTCAGCGGTAAGCGGTAAACTCACAACGCTAAAATTCGAAGTTCGATTCTTTGTGATGAACAAAGTGCAGATAGCCTATTGTGTAGCTAGCTAAAATAAACAATACGCCTTGCTTAGCCTCCTCCTGTTAGATATAAGATTATACCGAACTTTTTATAGTTGTGATAAACAGTATCTGTATGCTTTATTTATTTGAGGTTATGTGACACGTAAGGGCCCCCCAGTGGCACAGCGTTATGTCTGCGGACTTATACTGCTAGAAACCGGGTTTCGATACCCGTGGTGGGCAGAGCACAGATAGCCCTTTGTGTAGCTTTGTGCTTAATAAACAACAACAACGACACGTAAGGGAAAAGCTCCACAAGTCCCGAGACAGTCAGGATTTTTTACAATAAAGAAGAAAAATAATTAATTTTCGTTTCATTACAAACGTCCATAATAAGACATGTATGTTAAATACAAATATTTAAATATTCGCAGAAAGAAAAACTTAGCCAAAATCTTAGAGATTTAAATCGATTCTAGCCATTATCTAAATATGAAAAATACTTTTTATACGTTCTTTAGTCTGCACGGCACAAAGAAGCTGAGGATGTAAATTACTATGAAATTTTCAGTTGATGGTAATGCTCAAAGAATCGAATCCTTCAGAAAATCATTGATAATCATAAAACACTTTAATTTTATCTACTTGGTTTGTTGTCTCAATAAATTGGATGTAGATGTTGTATGAACAAGTCATTAAAGTATTGTTTAATGATTCTTAAAACACAGTTTACGTAAATTTTGAAGAAAATGTTATTACATGTTGTTACTATCAGATCATTGAATAATTATACTGGTCAACAAAGGTTTGGTTTCTTTAACGAAAATACATTATCTTCGTAGATTTCAGTGCGCTGATTACGAAAATGTCTTTGAAATTTTTTTTACCTCGTCAAATTTCTGAGAAAAATGCTAATTTGCTAAAAGGTGTTTGATTAAAATGTACTGTTTCAAATAACGGCGATAGGTAAGCACCAGGAAAAACAAACAAACCATATGTGTAACACTTTCATGTATTTTCTGTAAGTTTGTGAAACATCTAGATTGCTCTATTCGTCCCATTGTTCCCGGTTCCGTAAATTTCTGGAATGTATTTGAGATTATGTAAAGAGCATGAAATGCGCGCTCTAGTTTAGAAAGTGAGTTCTGAGTGAAATAGGCTATTGGAGCAATTTAAGCAAGTGATTCAAAGTGTTATAGGCTATTCAGCTGTGGAATGTAAAAGAGTGTTGAGTTATCAAGAGTATAGTGAAGTACTTTATATTGAAGCTTAGTTTAGTACCAACTCTATTAAGAGCA